>NW_010227624.1:11462-70938 GCF_000690775.1 Eurypyga helias | reverse complement strand
AATATATATAAACAGCTTATAGTAGTTCACTAATAACGATAGCATGTGTAATCCATGGATGGTGCTCTCAGGAGATTTATTCCAAAAGACCATGGGAAGAGTTTTGACACCTGGGTTGCTTGTACTCTTGGCCAGGCCTTTCATGATATCTTTGTGGAGGAGCAGACAAAAAAATCTCTAGAAGTGACTCCTGTGGCAAGACATGATCTCTCATGTTCTTACTCAAAAGCTGACTCCGAGAGGAGAGACATAGACTGAGCAGAGATGTGCAACATGACATCCCTCTAATAGAATGTCAGGTCTAAAGCTCTGAGGGCTGAAGGGGTAAGACTATTCTATGTCAAACGTTCCCCATGAATGTTTCTTTTTGTTGTGCAGGTATTTGGTCCAATTTCAAAAAGTGGTCTTTGACCGTTTATTGAGAAGACCGCATGGGCAGTTGATCTGTGTAGGGTTTGTTTAACTGGGACTTAACTCCTCTGTAACATGGTTCTTTACAATATAAAGTCATTTCCACCCTGTTGATTAACTGACCCTATTGAATAAATGGCTTATGCGATGTTCAAACAGCATTGTTATGTACACGAATAGTATCAATGGGCTGGTGATTTATTGAGTGGTAGTGAGGTCCTGCATGGTATGTGTGTTCTCTGTTGCTAGTGACTTCAGTGAGCATTAACTATCACTTGAGAGATGAATAGCAACTGGTGGACCTAAACCTACATGTACTGGAAAAACTCTTCAGCTGGTTAAAAATTTCCATGTGCCAACTTCCATCTGTTGAATGGTTGGTCTGATATATTGAGTTTTCATGGCTCCAAACTACGTGTAAAACTTGGAATAATAAAATTGGTGCTTCTTAAGGGCATAAACAGACTCCACATGTTTTGTTAAATTAGTCACTTAATGGTTGAACTATATTTTAAAGGAGTCCATTCTAGTTCATCTTTGTTGATATGAACTCTTTAAAATATGCTCCTTTTGAAGATGCCTCAGCTACTCTAGTACATGCCAGATGCTCACCACAGCTCTCCCTCTAATTTCTCTCATTCCAGATAGGTTAACAAACAAAAGTGATGGATATACATGATGACAATGCTAAGTTTCATATTTCAGTAGTCAGGCTGTTCACTGTTCATGCCTTGGAAGTCCTGGGAATTTAAACCTGACCCCCAAAAGATGTATGCTCTTAACTTTTGGACTTCCTTTTAGATCATGTATCATGCAAACACAAAATTCATTATATCATTGCTTGTAAAGTCTGTGCCAAATTGCAAAACTTTTAACTTACAGAAAGGATTAACCAATCCTTTCTGCTTCTATTATTTTCTTGTCTCAACGGCTCAGCAGGGATTGCTGTGGTCTCATTATTTGTGAGACATGATACAGTATGGGACATGGTAAAAAAAAGGTAAGGAGGCCCTCGACAATTGCCCTAGGCAATGCTATCTACATCTCAGACAGTTCATATGGTAATTGTGTTTATGTGAACTCACCCTGGAACTATAAATCTCATCTCTTGCAATGGAGGGGGTTTTGAGGTGTTTTGGGCTAGCTTTTTCTGCTGCTTCAGTTATGACATTATAACCATGTAATTAAAAATGGTTTGCTAGCAAAAGTGATGCCTGCAAATGGATGAAGAAAGACCACAACTAAGATGTAACCTTCTAGCTAGCTGAAACATAAAATATATGTTTATAATTCTAAGTCAAGTAAGCAATTTTTAATAGCATACCACATAAAATGAATTTATAGTTGTACCTCAGCAGTTTCAGGATTTCACAAGATGTTCATAATATTTTTCTTCAAGTGACACCTATATGATTTTTTTTCAGACTGATAAATATAAACATGGAAACAGGAGTGAGTTCTTGACATGGAAACAGTATTGGTTTAGAAGCCTAAACATATTTCTTAATATAAAATATCTGGGGAAATTAGCATAGGTTTTGAACCATTTTGAAACCTGACTAGGTTTTGAATAAGTGCTTCCCTCTCTTCTGTAAATAGTGGAAAAGATATTTCTCAGCACATCAGCTGCACTCTAATTACAGACTGTGATACTAAGAAATAAGATAATGATGGAGACTGTCAGCCATAACACTTTCTGGTGAGCCACTGTTGTCATTTTTTCCCCAAAATATGACTGACATCCTTCCTTTAACCCACCCACCCCTTAACATTTATGTATGTTGGCACAGTGGCCCTGCAACTATGTGGAGCACCATATTTTCATTGCTAAGCATTAGGAGAGAGTGAGCCATGGGAATCTTTAGCTATAATTTGTACTGAATTCTTTGAGGCTTTCCTTCAACATTAACAAGTACTTTTAACTCATCCATTGGCATTATTGATGAAGCTGTGTTTGGCTTTTAGCATGTTTGAAGCCTGGTGTCTGCTAAGTGATGGTTAAATAACAGAAGCACTAGACTGTCATTTATAAAGGCTTAAACATGGTGAGTCATACCATTATTAGGACCAGGCACACTTCCAGTGTCTTGAGGTAACGGCACTTACTTTGTGTCAAGTTAATTTGATCCTGAATTTTCAGTGTCCTTGTAAATGAAAACTATTCTAATTAGAGTTGATTGAAAAATTAGTGTGGAGCTTACATTTATGACAGTGTGATTCAATGAGAAATCCATGGGAATGCTGGAGGAGGCAGATTCTTCTACACATCAGTGCTAACTGAAGATGGGAATTCTGCCATACCACACAAAATTCTGGTACCTTAAATATTGCTTTAATCTGAAAATGAAGATATCTGTTTTTGTTATGTGTTCTGCCCTATGCATATTATTGATGCTTCACAATATTTTCTTTCTCTGGGGTTAGCACTTAAAATTTTATTGTTTTTACTAAAATGAAAAACACTGAAATAATGAATAAAAACATGAACAAAATGGAAGTGAAACTCAAGAACTGATGATCTAGCTTCTCATTTTGCCATTTCTGTTAGGTCTATCTCCAAGCCTGTGTAGATGACAGTTCACCACCTATGACCAATTCTTACAGGGAAACTTTTTTTACAGGACTGAAGCACAGAAACTATTTCTTGCTTCCATTCTTATTTTACTCCATTCTTTACCAGAAGGAAAAAAAAAGCATCAATGTCTAATATAATTTCAGATAGACTACATAACAGAACGGATATTTGGGGTAATAATGAACTGATTGATAATAGGACATCTTTACATACTGTGTACCACATATTTGACATTCTGAGTGGATAAATTATCTATGTAGGAACATCTTTTTTACCACAGTCATTCATGAAATATGTTCCATAAAAATTAGAGGTATAGGAAAAATCTCCCAGATATTCAGCCATGGCTTGACTACAACATATAATGAAAAAATGTCAGTTCATTCACTGTCATTCAATTAACTAGAAATGGATTATCATTAATACTTTTATATTGACACTGAAAGCTTTCACTAAATTCATTAGAAGATACTAAATGTGAACTTACTGATTAGGAGTCTGAAGGAAATTATAGGGTTAGGGTCAGTATTAAGAATGAAATTTTTGATTTGCCTGTTTCGCAGGTTAAGTGTGTCTTCTTCTTCCTCATAAATGTGAGAGGAAAAGTCCCCAAAACTGAGCTGTTCTAAGGGATAGACAATTATGTCAATAGGTTAGATGGAAAGGGGCAAATACTTGCCCAAGTAAGCACAGCTTCATGTTAATAAAGTTATAAATTCTTTTCTCTAAAACATAAGCAGTAGTTTGAAACTTATTTTTCCCAAGATAAATTATAGGTTGTCAGTAAATTCCACAAGCTTTTAATTCTGTGTTGCTTCAGTACAGTTTTATTTACTTTTCTGGAGATGACAAGCTTGTTACAGGTTTCCAAATCAGCCCCTCACATGGAAACAGTATTGAAACTCAGTTTCAAGTTTCTGAGACTTGAAACATCACAATGCCTTTTGCGTGATCTATCTATCTATCTATCTATCTATCTATCTATCTATCTATCTATCTATCTATCTATTGTTGTTATTATTATTATTATTATCTGTATATTGGACTCTTCACAACTTATTTGTGTTTGATATTTAAGTTTTTTTGTTTTAGAATGACAAATGGGCAGAGTAAAATTCTCACTTTGGCATGCATTGCGAAGCACAGGGTCTTTAAGAAAACTAGTACACATTTTGAGCCTCAAGAGACAATCTCAGTGGTTAGCCGATTTAACCAGGAAATCCAGGTTATGCTTTCTTAGTGAAGACAGTCTTAAAGAATTTATATGCTGAGTACACAGGCAGAAAGTATTAGTAGTGAATGTGCCCCTTGGTGATTAACACTGTGGAGGATGCAAAATAAATACATGTCCACTGACATATGTACTAGATCATCTTCTTTTGACTGAAATGCACAGCGCTGAAGTGCACGATATGGAAATCAGATACTCTCTGTGGAAAGTTGAAAGTTTCTTTCAACATCTCTGTGGCATCTGTGTGCTGTCTGATTGCTGTGTCTGCCTGTAAGCTGTCATGTACTTGCACTTCACAGACAGCAAAAAGCATCCATGGAGATCGCATTTGCTCTGGTAGGTGAAGGATACATACAATGTTTGTCCTCATTAAGCAATGCGAATCCTATCACTTCCAGAACTGATGTCTACAAACTACTACTTATTCACTATTTCAGGACTGGTCTTTTGGAATATGAAGTTTTAGCCTGCAACCAACTCACTCAACAGTGTCTTTCATGACACTAGCATGGAGCTTCTCCTCTTGGCTCTTCTCCTTCTGTGTGTTTATGTTAGGGCTTGCCCCCATAATGTCTCATAAGAAAACTAGCTTAAATACCTATTTAATTCAAATGTATTTTTTAATTTGAATTAAACACCAACGTAGACATATTGTAATGTCATTTCTAACTCAGACAAACTTTTCTGAGTGTCCCTATATTGTTCTCTCTTTTTAAATAGTTTGTAAAGGCCTGTCATACCAGTATTGTTCTTCAACTCTCCTATGTACATTCAATATGCTCTACAATTTATTTGTTCATTTGTTTGTTTTCTTCCTTTTTTCTTCTCCTTTATCTTTCTCCCTTTTATTACTTTTCCTAATAATTTTGGCACTGTTGGACAATATGTCTTCCAGGAAGAGGCACATTTTCCCTTTTCCTGGCAATTCATATGAAGAACTCTTGTTCTGGACTTTCCCCAAGACTCTCTGCATGGTTGAACGCCTGTGGAAAGGTCTCCCAATTGATATGTACTTAGTCAACTTTCTACTACCCGATGTTTCCTGCTCATTGCGTCAGCTGGAATTTTACTGACTCCTCTGTAAATGCTTTTTCTTGGACATTCTGCTGCACGTTAGTATAGTGTTTTTCTCCGTATCAAGTTTTATCTTGTTGACTTTAAGCGGACCATATTCTCCACTGATACAGAGTAATTGGTTACACTTGAATTACTTTGTATCAAGAATGATTTTAACCCTTTTCCACTTCTCTTGAGGAATGATGCTTTGCTGTGTTAAATGAGCCTCATTGCTTTCTGTGTTCTCTTAAGGTGTGTTCAGCAATTTTTTAGCTTTCTATTTTTGATGCCTGATGCTAAAACCTTTGGCTTGCAGGTCCTGATTGTTAAATAACTACAAGCTTATCTTTTAGCTGAATAGGCAGAAATAATAAAGTGGACACTAGATCAGAAATTAATTCAGTAACTAATGAAAATGCATAAGATCTCTGCAATGATTTTTTGTTCATTTGTCTCATGGGTTTGAGGTACTCCTACAAACCTCAGTAAGGTTGAAGGAGCTGTGTCCTTTCTGCTTCTCTCTAAAATGTAAGACTTTATAAAATCTTCATAAATCTTTATAATGTCTCACACTTGATGGTTGGCAGCCAGCTGTTGATTCTACTCACATTAAAGGAGTTTTCCTTGGATCAAAGTGTTTCAGATTATAAGCCTTATCTTCCCAAAGCTCATGTGTACACCATGTTACGGACATATTACCCATACTGCTACCAGTAGAAATGCAGTAGATCTCTGGAAACCTCAAAAAAAAAAAAAAATCCACCAGGGGAACTGGTGTTGGTGTGCCCTCATCCTGCCTACTGACTTTTACTTGGTGTTGTTCCTTGGTCTTGGGAGACTAAGTGCCACATAGGAAGCGAGCAGAATCTCCTGTTTGGTGGTTGCGGACATAACAGTAGTGGTCTGATGATTAAGAATAAGCCTGGATTTGATGTTTACTTATTGTGTCAGCTTTTGGAAGCAACTTGTCTGAGATTGTACCGAAGGAATGTGGGCACAGGTGAAGCTACAGGGTCTAAGAATCAACTGCAGGAGACTTGCCAGGCGGGGAAAGGACATGGTCCTGTGTTTTCTACGGCTATTATAATTCACCTCAGTGGTTGTATAATCATGTAGTTTTGCCACCTTGTTATGTGTTTGACCTATTTTTTGTTTTTTAAATGGTAGCTAGACAAAGGCATGGAACTTACATTTTTAAAGGATGACCTGTTTAGTGTCATGTTAGATAAATTCAGTACTGCACTCACTGAAATCAGTTACAGCTTGGGCATCTTGTCCAGTAGGACATAAATTTATTCCTTTATTCTGATTATACATTTATTTGCATATGGACGGAATAGTTCTTGGAGAGGAGAAAAGAAAAAAAGGGACTGCAAGTTAAATAGGAAACTCATTTCTATTAGAGATGGACCTGGAGAAAGTTACTGCCTTTCTGCTTCCTTTTTTTGCTTAATTTATCTCTTTTCCTTTCTCCTCTTTTTTTTTTTATTTTTTTTTAAAGAAAGCACAAAGGAAGAAGTTGAGCTCCAAATGCTACAAATATAAAATATTCAGAATGGAATCTAAGCCAGAAGAGGTCAAGAAATTCAGAGATAAGTTTTCTGCAGTCTTAGGCCCCGTCCTTGATCTCCTCTCAACAGTATTCTTACATCTTCCTTCCCATACCATATTTATCTTGAGTCCCTTGTGAAAATGAATTAAGATAGGTCTTTCTGATAGACAAATTCCTGGATGTCAATTTACCTGTGAAAACTGATAACTTACTGAAACCTGTGTAGGAAACATGTCTGTGCTCCTCACCTAATTAACTCATATCTGTAAGATAAATATTAGCAATAGCCCAGTGTTAAATGGTCATGTAATCAAAGCTTCTATCATAATTCTGAGACAACAGGGACAAAGATAAGGGTCCCATGTAAAGTGGATGACAGGGAGTAATGGGGTTAGTCTTTCTGCATGATAGACCTATTACAGCAGAGAGCTAAGCATGTTAGTAAAAAGAAGGGTTTGCACAAGGAAGAAGTTGTCTATCCATCAATGTGAGCAAAACCAAAACCATATAAGAACCTGTTTTGTGACTGGGGATGTAATCTAAGAGTTTGACTAAGAGTAGTTAGTGATGAGTTTTCCAAGTTGCAAGACAGGAGTTGAGAAAAAGGTGATGCTTTTATTTTGTGTCTGGTGATGAGAAGAATCCACAGTTGTGCAAGTCCTGAGCAACACGGTGGCTTTACAAAGGTCCATATCATTCCAGTGTTTGGCTCTTCCATTTCCCCTGAATTATTTGGATAAATTTTTCAATTATATGCCTTGTGTTTTATCTCAAATAACTATACAAAAGCTCCACAGAGAGGTGTGATGGGGATGAATGGTTGTATGGAATTTTGAAGATCAAGATTAGCTGGTGAATAATAATATGTGGCAAAGCTTCAGTCAGATGATATCTATTTATAGACATGTCCACCACGTATAAATTAGGTTCTGCTTGAATTGGAATTGGAATGGTTTTGTTTTGCCTTTGCTTTCAGCTCCAGTGGAAATAAGATCATATGCTTTATGTCCAAAATAAGAATGTTCCAGTCCAGGACTGTGTGAAAATAAGATACATTATTTCATATAGTGTGATTTCTTTACCTCCTCCCCTGGGCTAAAATGTGGTACATTACAAAAGAAGTGCTTTAACAGTTTTGGCAAGCAAGCTATGGAATGACTTGAGTTACAGTGTAGCTGGCAGTACTGCAGGCATCATAGGTAATTAAGTTTAATATGAGATGTTTATTACAGAGTGAAAACAGTGATCTGATCCAGCTGACTTAGAAGTTGATACTGGTGCTTGCTTCATCTCTTTATCTGTTGGCTTGTATATGTAAAAATTCAATGCTTTGAACAGTAGGGACAGTAAATTCTCTTCTACTTTATTGATTCTATATTTTTAATCTTGTCTTTATGCAATGAGACATTTCTTACCATTAAATTATAATTTTAAAAAGGTATCTCCCTTGACCATATTCTGATTTGTTTCGCAAACCTAAAGCTAGTCAAGTGATGTTAGATGTGAGGTTCTGGTTTGGTACTATAAGCATATTAGCCTTGGTTCTTCCTTCCTCTCCTACCTGCCCCAGCCACCTGAATAAAGATACAACGTTAAGTAGGTTGATGTGCTAAAGCAACTCCTTTGTATTCTTTCTATTGATGAAAAGTTGGGGTCTAGTCAACTGTCCTGTGAAATCACTGTCCCATGTTAGATTTCACTGTGGATAAAAATGAAGAAGACCAATAGTATGGTCCCACTGATATTCATGGCTCAGGGATCCATATTTATTGATGAGCTTTTGTAATATTCACAGAATCATAGAATAGTTTGGTGTGGAAAAGACCTTTAAAGGCCATCTAGTCCACCCCCCTGCCATGAGCAGGGACCTCTTCAGTTGCATCAGGTTGCTTGGAGTCCCATTCAACCTGACCATGAATGTTTCCGGGGTGTAGAGTTTTCATAACAAGCCATTATGCATTTCTCCACTACTCCCCGGTTACTGTCACTATAATAAAGAGGAATTTGCATTGTTTGAGTTGCATTTGATTAAGACAAACCAAAGGCAAAGCCAAAGACAGGCTCTGCCCAGGGGAAAAAAAAAAAAAGAAAAAGAAAGAGAAAAAAAAGACACAGTCTCTAACAGGCACGAGATAGTAGGTTAAATTTAGAATCTCTTGCTGCCTGCAGCTGCCTGGTCTTGCTCCTTTGACAGATGTTGCTGCTTTTGAGACAAGAATGTGAATCAGCTCTTGGACCCCTGTGACTTCCAGCCCAGCCTGATTTCAATTCTAGGTTATGTTTATGTACTGGTTTGGAAAGTTGCAATGGTTCAAAAGCAGAATTACAAGAAGAGCAGATGTTCTTTGTCCACTGACAGCAATATTCATCCAACAGGTAAGGAGAATGGCAGGAGAACTTCAGCTCCATGACTTTGTTCTGTTGCATTGCACACTGACGGGGTTGTCCCCCTATGATTAAAGTAAGATATACAGCTCTAAATACAGATCTAATTTGCAGTACTTCTTCAATCTGATGCTGACCCTTTGTAGCTTTGAGGGCTGTATGTTGTATGCTCAGGAGAAAAGCATAGGCCCAGTTCTAACTAAGGTGCAGTAATGTCACAGATATTATTTTCTCCAGTTTTTCTTCAAGCAATCCTCATAAGAATACTCTATTATAACAGTTACAGATCATCTAATATGGTAATATATGTCATTGCCCCATATTAAACTCTGAGACTAGGTAAATAATGAGCAGTGTTTTATGTTCCTAGGAAACTAATTTTCCATGGTACTATACTCTGATATCAGCACTCACTGTGTGTCCAAGTCCTGTCTTCATAACTGAGTAATAACTTTGTCAGGCTTATGTTATTACAAAGTTGCCAAAAGACAAATAGCAGTTAGTGACACTTCTGCATCCAAATGCAAAGTATAAAAATAATCTCTATCCCAGAAATACAGAGTATGACATTGTGGTCACTGTGATTTTAATGTATAGTAACAGAAGCAACAAAAAGATGTCATTGTGCACTATTGAAAGATATCAGTATTTATAGTGCCTTACAGCCATATGGGACTGTAATGGGAAGGATCACAGAAGCTATTTCAAAGCCAAGCCCTATCAACTCTGGGACTACAAAGTTTTTCATCTTTTTCTACCTCATTTCTTGGCATGGCTCAAAAGATACAATTCTTGGCTCAGACAGATGCAGCTTTCACTCTGCTTAAGAATTCTAAATAAAAAAGGGTCAAGATTTTCTGAAAGAATTCAGAATTTTCAGTGTTTTAGTATCTGGGGACTCGACTAGTTGAAATTCAAATCTTCTGTAGGTTTTATGTTGAACTTTCAAATAAACAAAACCCTATAATCACTGGCTGCTTTGAAAAGCCAAACCATTCTTCTGCAGAATAACTATGAAAACTGAATTTTGGCTGTTGTTCATCTGATCAGATGAACATATATTTTGAGGGCACAATAAGATACGTTGTGGAAGGTAGCTGACATTGAGTATCAAAGTACTTGAAAGTCACATACGTTCCACCCAGTAACATAGCTTTAAGTTATTAATTAGTCATTTATAAAGGCATTTATCTGTCTCTTGGTAGTAGTTGCTACTTCAGCTTCCTTTATTTTCCTAACAGAAAAGGAAACACAACTCTGCATTCCAGGCGTTTCTATGGTGAGGCAAGAAACTGCAGCTGTAGACCTGAAGCAAAAGGATGAGGTAATTTTAGGCCCCAGAGACTTGGTAAATATTAACTGTAAAAAAGAAAGTTAAAATAAAGTAACCCAAAATATACTCCGTTATATTGATGAGTTAGTTTTACAATGGTCAAAAAATGTTATCTTGAATTTAGCTGTGTCTTGTAAATATTTTTATGGGGTTTCATGTATTTATTTGACAGCAGTAATTTCAACCCCCTTCTCCCCATCCCTGCATCCCCTCAGGATTTAAATACTTGGTTTCAACTTCAAATTGGCGTAGTTCTGACCTCTCCACGTTGAAGTTTCTCTCCAGAGCCAAAGAGTTAAGGCTAGGGCTAGCAGTGAAGACAGCTTGCACAGGGGAGAGCTGAACTAACCCGACTTTGGGAGGCTCAGCACTTCAAGACCCCCTGGACATGCTGGGGAGGAGAGGACCTGGTCCACCTTTAGTGGGGCCAGCATCCCCTTCCAGCTCACCCCATCTCTGAATGAAGTTTCTCAAAAGGGGAGAGAGGAAACTGCCTTGACCCTTCTCTGTAACCAGTCTTGCACTGCTGAGGAACAAGTGGACTCAGTCCCTGTGGATGTGAAACTGTGTATTGTCTCCTGCAATCTTCCTAAACTTTCATGGAATTAATCATTTGCCATCAGTCTGAGATGACCTCACTGGGGCAGCTAATGCCTAACCCAGGGTAAGATCCAGTTGAAAACCTTTGACATTGTGTGATAGAGGCTGCTGCTTGTAACGGTAGGCAATTTCCATAGTGGAATCAAGAACCCAGAGCTAGGCATTACACTTCTCAGGCATTGTCTGGGAATAGACAGTTGTCTCTGAGTGTTGACAGGAGAAATGTGGTCGGTTTTTACATGAAGCAATCACTGCACAAAATACGTAATGTGGAGAGAAAGCACCAGGGCGGAAGACTCTGCCTCCCAGAAAATAACCTCAGAAATTAAACTTCTCAGTCACACTTCTAGGTGGTCCTGTGAATCCTGAATTGACTTCTGTAAGGGAATACAGAAGGAATACATAGGAAGGGATGGCTGTTCAACCCTGCTCACAGGAGCGTCATGACTAAGTATGAAATACGGGTTTGAACCTCCTTGGGCTTAAACTCACATAAACTGAAATATGAACATTTCAGGCTTAAATATAAATTATTCGAAACAACAAACTCCACTGGAGGAGGGTAGTTCTTTCTAACTTTTGTCTAAGATTTTTAATGACCAGGCATAATGTTACTCTTCTCACTTGTGTTTTCACTCTTCTACTTAGTTCATTGTAATAGGTTGACTTTAAGGACCAGTATGCAGACAGACCGCCCTTATCCGAGGTGATATCACCTTTTGCAGAGAATATTTTCAAAGTTTCATCTCTCTTCATAACAAACTGAACTAGAAAGTGGTAAAATTCTCCACAATAACACATATATTTTCTGACAAAAATCCACCATTTGACTTTGAATACTTAATATTATTAAGCAAATTAATTAGTTATGTAGATGTGCAGTATTAACATCTTTCTAAAGAGTCTCTGAGGGATGAGGCTGGGAATCATAAGTTCAAAGAATGTAAAGTTCATAAGTTAACCTATAGAAAATAACTGAAGGAAACCGTCTTGGAAGTGCAATGTTGGAGGGCAAAGCTACAAAAGGATCTAAAATCAAGGTTTTTTTTTTTTTTTATTTTTAAGGTAAGAAATTGACTCCCAATATAGTATAAATATCTTACAAGAATAAATATGTTGAAACAGAGACAAAGTTAGAAGTCATATAGAAATACAGGATTTTAAAGTAGGAAATAAAGACTTTGTGCAAAGCCCTATTCAGGATATATATTTTGGAATGTTCTTACTTGCCTCTTTAGGCAAATATATTACTCTAGTCAAACACAGCTAAAGGGGCATTAGGTGGGTAATATAAATCACTTGAAAACCAGGAAATGGGTAAACTCAACTCTGAATTATGTCATCTCATATACACTAAGGTTTAGTTTCATGTCCTCTCATTTTAGCTGTCTAGAAGTTAACGGTCTGGTTGAAGGTGGTCATCAAATCCTCCTCAGTCATTAGGAGAGAAAGATAGCTATTTCCCAAAGAAGATTTTACTCTCTGACAATAAATGCCTATTTTATGCCCACAGATTTTCTTGTCTTTCTTCATCTACTGCAGTGGGAGACTAGATTTTGATTTAGACTGAAAAACCAAAATGAAGCATGGTGAGATGAGACTGACAGCAACTGAGAGAGTAGAAATTACAGAAATATACTCCAAGTCACTCAAATAATGGAGGTATCTTGACTGATTTTTTCATAGTTAGGTTTTTAGTTGTCTAAATATAATTTCAAAGATGGACTCCTAAAACATAGCAGCACTTTAGAGAATTTTGGTGTCATGAGTCAAATGGTGAGAATAAGATACCATCATATACACTTTCATTGCATCTTCTGATTTAGGAGCATAGTAAAATCACACCAACTAAATTAGTCTTATCATCCTATATAGCTTTAATTAATTAGTTAATTAGTAGGATAGACATTATCACAGAGGAAGATGATGAACCTATGCCCAGTAAAGCCAATGTTGAGGCTCCTTTCAGTGATTTCAGTGGGAACTGAATCAGATTCCAGATGCACGGCTGTTGTAGTATGCAGCCTGGAGTCATATAGCAAACTCCAGCTCTCCCCCTCTCCTCAACACAATCATAATGAAAAGCAAAATTTCATTTTATGATGAATTCTTGGTTAAACTTTCTTGGCTCATCTACTTGTCTAGGACTTTTACATATCATGGCATTTCTTCCTCCTCTAGTGCCATAGTGACACAGATGCCAAGTTGATAAAATGCACAGATCCCCCATTTCCTGTGTTCAGCTGGGAGAAAAGAATGATGAAAACCCTTCTACTCCTCTTTTAAGTCAGTAAAGCAAGTTGATAACAAATAAATACAGCAAAGAAATGCTAACAATAAATATATCAATAGAAGTTCCACTGGTAGGGGGTGGGGGCAGGGAATTAACATGACATTTGTTGATTCATTGTGCATTTAAATGTTTTATAGTCCTTGTAGGCTGAAAAATGAACCATCATGAATTCAGGATGACTATCTAGGATGAAAAAGGAGCTTATTGATGTCAATTGTTTCATCTGTTCTTGACAAACAGCTCAGCAACAGAAGCCTCAGTCCAACACTTTTAGCATGACAATATGTTATTGACTAGACTGGTATTATTTCACCCATTGTCTTCAAATCAAGAAAAATATTCAGATTCATAAGGTCAAGCTCTTTGCTAGATTAAAGTATTAAAAAAATTAAAAATTTGTGAAAAGGATAGAGTTTGTGAAATAATGATCTCAGTGGCTGAAAAGTAATTGCCTGTCTTCCTAAGTTGCGTTACAAAGATCACATCTTGAATAGAGAGAAGTTTGACAGACACACCTATCTAGAGTTCATTCCACAATTTTTTCATGGTCACAGTATTACTTCTCTTAGCACACAAAAACTGTTTGTTTTATTTGTAAAGGCAGTCGACAGGTCTATTCATATTTTAAATATTCTTCTCTTGACAGAAGATTATTTCACTGTCTTAGGGTAAGCAGTCAGATGGGATGGAGTTCTTATAACAAGAAGCTTTACAAATAAGTAGTCTTTTGACTTTCATGGGAGAATACACAAATTTTAGTTATCTTCCAGCTACTGTGATGGACCCTGAAAGACGAATCTTCAGACTTCCACACTCTGCTAATTCAAAAAGACCGTGTCTCTCTAGTGGTGCAAATCGAACTATTGCATTTTGCATTCACTCAGCCTCTTCACTGTCCTTGCCACCAGCAAATATAAAAGACCTCTATCTTTTCCTCAGGAAGATAACTAAACAGAAACATACCCATGAGGAGATAGGATGGCTTTCACTCATAGAGCACTATAAATAAGGGACTTGAAATATGTCATATGCCCAGGCAATATTTCTGCAGTGCTTTAACTAATGACTGGACTGAAACTCTCCTGTGTAACAAAGATTTCAACATACAGAGTTATATCAATGAAACATTAAACATGGTTTTGATGGAAAGTAGAGCATTATGGGGTAAATGGGTGAATGAGAGAGTAAATCTGCAGGAAACTTATCTGCTAAAATAATAGTGTCATTGGTATATAAAAATGTGCATACCGAACATCATATTTATGCTGGTCAAAAAGCTCATCATAAATTTAATAACAAAGGCCTGACTGCAGATTTGCAAACATGAACTCAAAAGCAACCCTGAGTCTACAGAAAACTGCATTACTGTTCAAATCTGTCAAAGAAAAAGTTCGTTGAATAATGAAGCACATATATACCCTGGAATCTTCTGGGACTTTATGAAACTAAATCAGTTCACTGCCAAATTTGATTTCCAGCAATGCCAGAGTTACATTAAAACTATGTGGTTTGCTGCTCAGGGTAATTACTTACCTTTGAGGTTGTGGATTGTATTGGAAAACAGTTGAATGTCAAGAAATATGACTATGCAGAATTTTTAATTACCATTATACATACTACTCACTTGTAAAACAAAAAGATAATAATAAGCATGCATGTACTGAAAAACATGATTAACACTGTCTTCCACTTCCTTATAAGCATTGATTATCATAAATTCCACCATCACTTTTCCATCTAAATGTTTTGAACACTACAAAAATCTTAACCATTAAAAAAATGAACAAGTTACTTTCAGGGCTCAGAGAATTGCTGGTGGAATTATGCAGCTGCTGAACTTCAGAAATTGATACAAAAATGGTAAAAATAGGTTGCAATGAGTAATCAGAAATCTATGGACATTTTAAACAATGTCACAGATGAAATATCTTAGGGAACAGCAGGGAATACTATGGAGCTTGACATGATCGTGCTCCTGTAAGCTGACCCACCTGTGTCAATTTTGTCAATATTTGAAGTAAAATGAACTAGATAAGGAAAACAACTCATTGAATCAGTGTGGGGAATGGATGTCTGTGTAGTCAAAACTTCTGTGGCTGAAGTAAGTAAGAATGTGCATACTAAAATGAGTAGTACCAGGATGTAACCTTTTGAATTCTTTATCTTCTATTAATATCTAAATATCTAAAAATATATGAAATATCTATACTCTCCAATTCAATGTCTCTGTTACACTGTTAACTACTCTCAAGGAGTTGCTTGCAAACTTAAAAAAAAAAATAAAAAAAAAATCTTTTAATAAAATAGAACCATTATTACGGAATTTGTCAACTTTTCCACAGATGTTGAGTAGCTCTTGTTAATAAGCTTTTTATATATTATATTTCCCATGTGTTAACCTTTTCCCTATTTTCTGTGTATGTAATGAGTGTGTGTGCATCTGCACACAAATGTGGCACACTGAATGCAGTTATAATTTCCATTTTGATTCTTCTTGGCCTTTTGGTAGTGAGGCTGGGAAATATTATATTACACAGAAAATTTTACTCCCAATAAAAGTAACTCCTTCTGTGACTGCCTTCTGTGCACACTTTGGACCACCATGTGTTTTAATGAATTTCCACCCTTTCTTGTAATGGAACACCGTGAGGCAGCGTGTAATGGTACCAAGCTGAGAAAGGCCCTGTTCCTTCCCAGGTCTACACAAGACTGCATTATATTATGTCATGTTTCTGACAATGTCCTAGTCAGAAGAATACCACATTACAGAAACACTTCAGAAATTTCTGCTCTGCCATCTGCCTTGGCCAGACGTGTTCACTGAACCTCAGCTACTCCATTTTACAACTGCTTCACTGTTTCTTTTTCTCAGTTACATTCCTTCCCCTCTGTCCCTTAAAATACATACTTCCTCCTGATTCATAGGTGGCATTCATAGTATGTTTTCTCACTATCTTCATGGTAACTTTCAGTGGGACATGTCATATTCTGCACTTTTCAATGATCCAACAAACTTCCAAACTTGTACATTCAATTCTTCACACCTTGGGTGACCTTCAATTGGTACAGTGAATAAAAAAAAAAAAATAATATGCAAGGGAAGATGATGTGAGCAGGAGCAGGTTATCTAGGTGGGTTTCAATTCTGAAGAGACCCTTCTTTATGTGCCTTAAGTTCTTCTTTATGTCCTCCTTAAGATCCAGGATCTGTCCTCATTTTTTACTTCACACCAGCCCATCCCACACTAGCCCTGACAGCTTAGCAAAGGATTGTTCAACAAAGTCTTCAGTGGCTTGATCTAGTTTGAGGATTTTGGGTCTCACAAAAGGAAGAAGACAACTCTGAAGAAAAGTGTTGTAAAGTCCACCAGGTGTCTTCAAATTACTGGATTATTGTTATATGGAAAGAAAAAGGAAAATAAAAGAATCTATTTTATAAGCTTCAAAGTATAAACATTGTTCTTGTATTCTGAAATAAATACTTGAAAAGCCAAAATCGAGCCACACCTCTTCATAAGTTGCAAGGAACTACTTAGTTTTATTCAGTTAACAATTGTTAGGCTGACGAATAACCACAACCTAGAATCCAAACTTCAAGAGTCTTGATGTTTTCCTCCACTCCTGCATAGCTTTGCACTCAGTCTGAGGGCAAACTTGCCTTTTATTCATATTGCCTTTCAAGTTTCCCTTCTGAGTGTGACCTGAAGTCCTACTTTGCAGGTGAGCTCTGCAAATTACCAATATAGTACCTCAGAAACCAGTCCTCAACAAAATTCCCCCCACGGCCAGGGTTGCTACCTGATGTCATCTAACATTTTCTTTACTTTTAGAAACACTTTTGAAATACTAATGTTCTTCACATATTATCTGTGGGTTTATTTCTAAGACGTATTTAAAGATGAGGGCAAAGCATAGTTATTAATTTCTAATCAAGCTAAGTACAAACATTTATCCTATTACAACTTTCCACCTGCAGGCTGACAAGGAAAGTTTTACATCTTGTGATTTATCTCTGCTAGCACTTCCTTTGTTAGGTAAGCCAGTTTAAGATGTTTCCTCCTGATCCTTTCTCATATCCATCTCCCACCCTGTTGGTTTACTGACCATTTGACTCTGCTAATTCATTGGTTTGTGGCCCTGCGCTGTAAGGTGGATCAGGGAATTGACGCAGGTTTAAAAAAGCAGGTGTATAAACTGATCCAGTTTACCATGTACATCTAAAATTATTTGCATAGGTGCGCAGAAGTAGCAAATTGTCTAAAGGTGATGGAGTAAAAGGTCAAGAGAAGGTGAAAAATAGGAAGTTCTTTCTGTGGTCTTGCCATAGAGAAGAGGTATGTCTGTTAGTATGTAACCCCTTACAATATTTCAGTGAGCTTGGAAGGTTGTGCTAGATCATTCAGAGCACACAGAAGCAAGAGTGACATCAAACCAGTTGGCTAAGGGCCAACTCCGTAATAGCAGTGATAACAAAGAATTGGCTATTAAAGTGAAATGATAACAGGATTGTATGTTCTTAAAACTCAACAGACAGTAACTGAACCTTTACAAAGCTCTCCTAAGATAAGTACAAAGTAATAGCTATATGGTTTCCAGCTTTAGTAACTGAAGCAATAAACTCAGGTGACATGGCCAAAGCCACATAATGACTGAAACATTTGTGTGCCTATTCTTGTGTGTCAAACAATAAACTAGCAAATGGCTACAGCAAAGATAAGGAAGGGATATGTCTAGCTCAGGAGATGCTGCATGAAAACAAGATTATTTTCCACTTTCAAAATATCTGTGATGTCTTAAAAAGTCTTGAGTTTTAAATTAGATCATTTTAAAATTAAATGCCCTTAAAATAGTTGGGGTTTTTTTTTCTGTTAAAAGGCCCATGCATTCCCAAACGGATGGCATGATCTGAAAGACACATTTTAATACACCAGCCATAGGCTTACTCATCAGTTCATGAGAGATGTGTTCTACTGAGTTATTTTTAAAATGGATTTTGCAAGGGAGTATGCAATTTGTTAGCAGTCCTGGGTAGCCAGGGAACTCCCAGGTGCCTGGAGGTTAGCAAGTGTAATGCCCATCTACAAGGGCCAGAAGCAAGTCTGGTGAACTTACAGACCTCTTAGTCTGACCTGGGTGCTGGGGAAGGTTATGGAGCAGGTCATCTTGAGTGCCATCACACAGCACATACAGGACAGCCAGATGATCAGGCCCAGTCAATATGAATTTATGAAAGGCAGATCCTGCTTGATGAACCTGATCTCATTCTATGACAAGATGACCAGCTCGGTGGATAGGAGAAAGGCTGTGGATGTTGTTTACCCAGACTTTAGTAAAGCCTCTAATGCCATTTCCCACAGGATTCTCCTGGAGAAACTAGCTGCTCATGGCTTGGATTGGTGTATTCTTCGTTCTGTAAAAAACTGGCTGGACAGCCAGGCCCAAAGAGTGGTGGTGAATGGAGTTAAATTCAGTTGGCAGCCAGTCAAAAGTGGTGTTCCCCAGAGCTCCATACTGGGGCCAGTTCTGTTTAATATCTTTATCAATGATCTGGACAAGGGGATCGAGTGCTTCCTCAGTAAGTTTGCAGATGACACCAAGTTGGGTGAGAATGTTGATCTGCTTGAGGGTAGGAAGGCTCTACAGAGGGATCTGGAAAAGCTGCATTGAGAGGCAGAGGCTAAGTCTTTGAAGTTCAACAAGGGCAAGTGCCAGGTCCCGCACTTGGGTCACAATAACTCCCTGCAATGCTACAGGCTTGGGGAAGAGTGGCTGGAAAGCTGCTCAGCAGAAAAGGTCCTGGGGCTGTTGGTTGACAGCCAGCTAAACATGAGCCAGAAGTTTGCTCAGGTGGCCAAGAAGGCAAATAGCATCCTGGCCTGTATCAGAAATGGTGTGGCCAGCAGAATGATGGAAGTGATAGTGCCCGTGTACTTGGCACTGCTGAAGCTGCACCTCAAATACTGTGTTCAGTTTTGGACTTCTCACTAGAAGAAAAACATTGAGAAAGACAACAAACCTGTTGAAGGGTCTAGAGCACAAGGCCTGTGAGGAGTGGCTGAGGGAACTAGGGTTGTTTAGCCTGGAGAAGAGAAGGCTCAGGGCAGACGTTATTGCTCTCTACAACTATCTGAAAGGAGGTTGCAGAGGTGGATGTCAGTCTTTTCTCACAAGTGACAACTGACAGGACAAGAGGAAATGGCCTCAAGTTGCCCCATGGGAGGTTTAGATTGGATATTAGGAAAAATTTCTTCACTGAGAAGGTTATCAAGCATTGAAACAGGCTTCCCAGGAAAGTGGTTGAGTCAGCTTCCCTGAAGGTATTTAGAAGATAAGTAGATGTGGTGCTTAGGGACATGGTTTAGTTGTGGACTTGGCTGTGCTAGGTTTACATTTGGACCTGATGATCTTAAAGGTCCTTTCCAACCTAAATGATTCTATGATTCTATGTTTCCAAGACCAAGAATGGGGGACAGGAGAAAGGACAGTTTAAGAGAGAAAAGATGGGACATGACAGTAAATCATAACACAAAAAGACACATGACATTGATGAAGGCAGACCAGTGGGGATAAATCAGGTTGGAACTAATTTGTCATAAATGAGAAGGGCCAATAAGTCACATTACCCTAGCAGACAGGAACATAAAATCTGGTTCTCAATATGTTTTTGCTGCAGAAAATATCTTTGAAATCTTCTGGCAAAGTATGTCATCTTCCTTCAGGTCCTGGCAGAGGAGGGGAATAACTTTGGCTTTATAGGTTCGAAGGCAGCAAGTAGCTTGATGGATCTAAAGATTTCAGCCCTGCCACAGACATGTGTAGATCTGGTGCTTAGGGACATGGTTTAGTGATGGAATTGGCAGCACTGGGGTTAAAGGTTGGACTCAATTATCTTAAAGGACTTTTCCAACCAAAACCTATGATTCAATAAGTTAATAAATAAATAAATACTTGTGTGGAGATAAAGATCCATTCCAAGACCATGATGTATCTCAAACACTGTTTCTGAGTGACTAGTTGAAAGACCAAGAGTAAAGAAACTCCAGTGCCTTGCATTCAATGTTGCCTGATTTGAATAAAATCACATTCAGGACCATATGATATTTAAAAATATGGTGTTTTCTCAACAATAACATTCCTAGCAGTACCGCCCATATCAGTTTAATAGTCATGTGAGAATCCTCAGAAAAAGAAGCCAAAAAGTAAGTATATTTTACTAGTAGAGACTTCAGCCCACCAAATGGATAACCCTCTCTTTAGCAAAGACTGCCTGCAAAGCCATCTTTAATTAAAGGAGAGTAGCTTGTTGGCAATAAAAATTGGAATTTGCCTTGGAAAAGGACAGAAGGTCAAGTGATGTCTTGGAAAGTTGATATAACCACATCACTAGCTGTGAGCTACAATCAGATCTAAACAGAGCTAGCAGCTTTAGCTCTTGCTTTAAAAAATGTTCCTCCATTAAGAAAAATGCCATTACAATGGCAAATGGTTCCTGGCTCCACCAGGAAGGTGTTTAAATATGTAATTTCACACTCCCTGGACTGTTGTCCAAAACTGTTTGATGACTGCTAAGGCTATTTAATTAAAAAATAATAAGAATACACCAAGAATTTTATGTCAGGAAGTAAGTTTGGAGGCCCATTGTACGATAAGGAAATGACTTAAAGTGTTACAATCCAGAAGTTCATGAATGAAAACTGTAAGATTACAACAGGAACAACTAAAAATAAAGCAGATACATTTGTGATTGCTGCAAAAAACCAATACTTACTAATGGCTACCACAATGACCTAGTCTGTATTCATGTGTATTATGTTCAAGCACTGATCTTCTAGAGTGTCGTAAATATTTAATGCCCTGGTGGTGCAGGTTCTGATATAAAAAGCTAAGTTAAAAAAAAAAAAAAAAAGACTGTTACATATACACATATTCAGATATAAGAAAGGAAGTACAAAGACATGGACATATTTATGTAGAGTAAGAATATCTCCCAGGCACAGCTTTCTTGTACATCGATGTGCATACACATAATGAAATGAACAAAAGATTATTAGTGAGAAAATAGTGTAACAAACACATACCCTAATACTTGAGAGATAAATATTATTATTATAAGGGATAGAGTCTGAAATGGCTACATGAGTCCGGAATGGCTTCATAAGAAGTAAAATCAGGACTGACCCTTAGCAAGTACCAACAAGATTTTTAAACCGTAACACATTGTTAAATACTCTACATGTTACTTGCACTAGAGAAAAAATATTGAAAATATGTAAGCATGTCTAAAAATGTACTTGGGGCTATTTTTCTAGTGAAATGTGTCTTAATTACTGTAGGTCATTACGAAGAATTCATATCTTGTCATACAAATTTATAAAGGTCTTCATAAAGTTTTAAAATAATTTTTTTTAATTCCAAAACTGAACTAAATACTACTTTTTATGGAGAATGAGAATTTTCTGCTTAAAACAATTTAAAGATCTCATTTTTATTCCTACAAGGCAACCAAATATTGCACTTCAAAAAGGTATCTTTCTATATATACTGAACTTAATTATGCATGGTCTTTTTCTAGGTCAAGTAGGGAATTGAGTACCCTGAATAATTCTGAGTGACATTAGTGTATTAATGTATTTCACAGATTTGTCTATATTCGCAAAAGGACTGAGACTGACAGTCTTCTGTCCACTAGAAGTCAAACACTAATATTGCTTCTAGTGTACAACAAAATCAGTTTAAAATCAATTTCTAGTAGCTCTGGTAAACAACACTGGACCACCCTTATTTCTGAGATAAGGTAGCTGCTGAAAGTGTTTAGAACACGTCACTTGTGAAATGCCTGAGATCAGCTGATATAAAGAAGTTCTGGAGCAGGTTGCTGTAATGTTGGAAATATTGTCAAAACAAGTCTGTAACCATAATTATGTGTTTGCTTTATAATGACGGACTGCTCATCTTAAGGAATGTCATTGCAAGTGGGAACATTATACAGATGGCCAGGTTCACCAGCCATGATCATGTAAGGATGAGCCCTTCTTGTTTTATTTATGAGCTGAAAATTCATCCTAAGGTTTTCCATTGTCAAGTGGCTACCACAAATGTTAAAACATGTTTGCCAACATGGTCTTGAAGATATGCCTCTGATGTGCTATTGTTGCCAGAAGGGTGCCACAAAATCTTCAGCTCTTCTTAAATAAAGATTCCAGCATTTCTGGCTTACATTCATAAACAACAATGACTCAAGCTGAGCTCAGGCTCTGATTGCAGCCTGTTATTACAAAACTGTATGTTAGTAGTCATATTCTTGGATATTCCCACAATTACCTGTCAATCAAAAGCCTGTAGCGGAAGAAGTGATGATGCAAACACAAAAAATATTCACTGAGAAAAAACTAACTTCTGGCTAGCCTAGGAATGAAGGGCTACATTTGGTTTCCTTTGGTTTCTGACGAGCTTATAAATTTGGGCTTACTTTTCTTGCACTTGTTTTAAATGAAGGTTTCCATTGTTTCCACTGCAGATGAATGGGATGCATTTATCAGGAGAAGTATGAGGTCTTGCAGTTTTATCTCAAGATTTGGTGAATTAAAGTAGATTTCACCTCTATCTGGAGAGATAAGATTAAGACCCTGTCTTGTTTCTGAGGAAGTTTTGAAAGCCGCAGAGAAGTAATGAACACAGGTACCACCTCTCTCTGCAGCTTTCTCTGAGAAATCTGCTTTCTCTTGATTAATATTTCCCTAGTGTGCCAAGAAGTATTCTTACAAAGTCAAATGCCCTATCCTCATATGTGGCCTATAGCTTAATCCTTAGCCTACTTTACCTCAGTGCAATTCTGGACTTCTCAGGCTTGTACATAGTTGGGTTGCAAGTGCCAGTCTGATGTGAATTAAATAGAAGTTTAGCTGATCAGACTTTCTGGCTAAAACCAGAAAATCAGCCTAAACTGATTTTAGTCTTTCCTCAGTCCTGGCAGATCAAAACTTAGTTCCTTATTTCTTTCCAGTGTTAGTCTCAAGACTGATCTGGCAGTACCCTATGAAACAAGATATCTCACCAATCCATATTTAAGACCAAACTGAGCCTTCACATCATCTCAGTACATTCCTGCCAACTTTAGCTGCGAACATAATGTATGTAAGGTCAAGAGTAGTGGCATAACAAAATTTAATTCCAGACCCTAGGCCTAAATTACCCAGTATTAGGACTGAGCAGGTGGAGACATGGGCTCAACAAATTTGTGGAGTTATACTGTCAGGTATAGCAACTGCTGGAAGAGACACAGGTGTTAAATTACCACTGGAGGTGGCAGGGGAGATGGGGCTAGGGAGAAAGCTTATTAACTTTTGGTCTATTCTTGACAGAAGTCTCTTAGCTGAAGAGACTTGCCTGCAGACCTTGAGCTAAGGGATGTGGCTACAGTCAAGACCAAGGTTAAGGTTCCAGTTCAAGTAAAGAGACATCAATGGCAAAGAGTTGGCAATGGTGCTGGCAGGGAGAAGTTGCTTTGGTTTGGGTCTGCAGCTAGGAAGCAACTCTATGCTGGAGTAAGGTGAAGGCCTGGGTCCTATGTTAGACTGTTTTGTCCTTGACCTTGAAAGAATTAATTAGTTTTGAGTTTGGTTCAGATTTCATTCTTAAGTTAAATTTGTGGGATCCACCTTTCCAGCTTAATGCTCAGTTTTAGAGAAACAAAGTTATGTATAAATCTTTACAGAAATGTGTAATGTCAACCTCTCCTCCATTGAATTCAATGGGAGTTTTGTCTTTGTGGACAGATCTGAGAGCTCTGGGGGAAATAGATCACTCCTCAAACTCTAAGAATGATTTAGCACAGTTTTGACTGGAAATATATTCACAATTAATTCACTCTATTGCAGTTCTTAAAACTTTAAGGACTTTACTTTTAATTTATTTTTTTGTAAAACTGGGATGCGTTCTGCAAATTATCATTTCCTTTCTGGGAGCGAACAATCAAACCACTGTAGAGTTGAACTGAACACAGTCAAAATGCTGTTGCCAGTGATGTTTTCTTTGAAGTTTTTATTACTAATATTGGGACAAGTGTTTGTAGGTTACTTTATACCAAGAACTCTGAAATCAGAATTTAACTGTTTCATTAGATCTCGCTTCTTATGTAAAGTTAATGTAAAGGAGTCATAAATCTGCATTACCTGTGGTCAATAAGAAGGCACTTTGAACAATGTAAAACTAGTCCCTTGATAGACAAACTCCACTAATGGTGAGAATGCCTGTCTCTAAGGATGGTTCCTGGGATACCCAATTTCTTGTCAGTGTTTCTTCTTCCTGTACTCCAGAGCAGCCTTTTCCTGGTTCTCTGCTTAAAAAATCCTTTGGATATTGATGCCACAAATAAATTTGAGACAGAATTAATACATTGTGCTGGTTTTACAAGGGAGTGGACTTTGCTGGTAAATCAAAAGGTTGCCAGATCACATGGTTCACAATTAATAATAATGGTGTGTTCCACCATACAAACCAAAATAGTTTGGGTTTAGGGCAAAGTTGTTTGGGGAACTGGGATCACGTAAGCAGCTGGCATTCCTTTTCACTTTATAAGGCAATGTGTTTTCCTTAATGGTATTGCTTAGTTAGTTCCTCAAGAATCATGTGGTGGAACACAAGGGTGACATTTGTGATATTTGGTGTTGAGAAATACAACAAAAAATGTTTCCAAATTTTAGTTAAATCCTGTCAGTAGTTGTTCCTAAACATCCTTTTCTGGGACTATAGCTGGAGAACTGGCACCAAGTCAAGGACACAGTCTGCAAGATTGTACTATATTGCTGAAAATGTACCTCCAAGCTGAGCATTTAAATTCTGGTTCTTTGAATACGTGGTTCTCATAACATTTAGCCATAAAATCTTGTTTCTCAGCAAGAAAAAATACAAAACAAAATACCCTACAGTTTGGAACTTTCCTGGCTTTTTATGAAGCTGCAATAGACTTATTTGCTTCTCATTATATACCTGATATGTTTTTACTAATAACATGTATTTTACACCAATAGTTAAGAAAAATAATTTAGTGGTTTAGTGGGAATAAAATGGTAATAAAAGAAAAGAATATGGAGAAACTTTTTACTGGTGGAACACCCCGCTATTATTAATTGTGAACCATGTGATCTGGCAACCTTTGATTTACCAGCACAGTCCACTCCCTTGTAAATTCTAGCTGGCTTTCCCATACATTATTATGTGGATTCCTTGCAACCACTTCCCTTTCTGATTTTCCAGAGACAGAGTATAAATTTTCCCCAAATGCCAATAAAACGTGAAATCCTATCCTGCTCTTTAGGTTTGCTTTGTTTAGTCATCTTCTAAAATAAGAACCAACAAAAGTTTTAAACATTGCTCTCTTCTATTTTTACCTTCATTCAATAGTTACTATTCTTCATAAACATCACAGTTTTTGTTTCAACATCTGTATGCTTTGGGTTTTTAAACTGTTGGCTCTAATACTGAGAAAAATTGTAAGTATTTCCTTGCTTCTTCTAAAAAAAAAAAAAGAGAAAAAAACTTACATGAATGAGTATGTTCCACTTCCTCATCTTGATTTTGCTTAGTTACACTGTGCCATATAAAGCAGATGTCTATAGGTGAATGAAGTTTGAGTAAACCACATTTAGCATGAATTTTATAGGTAAAAATAAGCCTAAAGCAATGTACAAATATTTGGCCTTAGAAGTTCTATGTTTTTCTGCTTGCAATATCCTCTACTTTTGAAATGAATAGTAATAATGCAGACACTGTTGTTGACTGAAGCAATGAAAACATGGACTATTTTCTGATCCAATTTGTTGACAAGTAGGTGTGGGGGTAGAGAGAAAGGCTGAGTGTGGGTGGGTGGTTTGCAGCAGACTTCATCATCTATAATTTAGTCTTTGGGAGGAAAGGCTTTTGCAGGACACTGGCATGAAAGAGCCTGAACACACTTACACAGCATTACATCATTCCTATTAAATTATTTCATTTTTGTGGAAGGCTACTCAGGTTAGCACTTGGACTTATGGAGCTGGAAGAATAAAAACATTCATGAATCTCTAGAAGCTGTGGCAGCAGCAAAAGGTCATGTCTCACGAGGGCTGGCAGAGGGAAACCAGTGAGACTGCAACAGAGATAAGTTTAGCTCTCATTAGCAGGTGTTAAGGTAAGAAACGAAAATCACCTCATAATCTTTTATGGGCCAGTGGTTCTATACCTGCCTAGAGCGAGATTCCTCCTGCCTCCCTCAGCAGCAACTAGGACTGATTACTGGAGCTTGGGATGGGGCTGAACACCACTCTGCTCTAGAAGAGGCATGCGTATATCCTCAGAGGTGGTGCAAGCAAGCTATCATAATCTCTTAGGACAGGTAGATAGGTAATCAGTAAACTCAATTTAAAAGGAGAAGGATAAGCTCTAGATATTTATGTATCTTTATACACTGAAATGGATGTATGCATATATGTATTTTGCAAAACATGAAATGATTTCTTAAAGATATCCTTATCTGAAAAAATCAAAGGCTACATTTCAGCCCCATTTGAAGATTTACACAGCACAGCAGCAGTCTGCTAATGCTTCCAATACTTCCTGAACCTCTCAACTCAGTCAAGCAGTAGCTCCTGCAGTTGTTACCATCCTTTTGGTAAGCAATACTAATTCCCACATCCTTCCATTACTCTTGCTGCCTATTTTTTCTCTCAGGCACTTAGCCATTGTGCATTATTTATCTTTCTCTAAAACTGCAACAACAACCAATCGGCAGCTTTTGTGGCTGGAAGTCATCAGCTCATTGATCATTTGTTCTGGTTACATGACAGAGTACACAAAGTACCCTTCACCACAGCTGGCTTCTTATCTTCTAATTTTGTCCCTCTAAAATTTTAAGAGCTAGTCTAAAGCTGTCATCTAAGCTAGTCTAGTCATCTAAACTTCTCTGATAGCTGGTAGGGGGAAATAAGCACCTCCTGAAAACAATTTGTCCCATTTTAAGAAAGGTGTTTGAAGGCAGGTGGGGTAAATCCCCATCAATATATTTCTATTTACTCTCATGGATTATAGAGTGAAGCTGAGATAACATCTGATTTGGAAGCTTTTAGGTGGCTAAAATTAGGTGGGATCAGTTCCAAGCTGGTCCAACAGCAAAGGCATGATGTAAAGGAGGGAGGTAAAACATAAAACACTGGCACATGCCATGAATGAAGAGTTTTTGGGAATGTGCCAGTGGGACAGAGTTTAACATAATGCAGTATACAGGAAGCAACAGTCAAACTAAGGGGAATTAGCTGGTGTGCAGCCAGCTCTGCTCCTGCATTACACAGGGGAGATCATAAATATCTATGATCATCCCCCAGATTTCTGGAAACTCTAGAAAATTAGGATTAAGATAGTTAGAGTAGTTAGCCTGATGATTTCGGAGGGGTTTGGACAGCTTGGAAAGTTATTTTTCAGCTAGTGCAGCCACTTCAAATTTGGCTGGCGTGTAAAGTGTTTATGTTCATTGCCTTCCAGATGGGAGGACCAGGGAAGAGAAACTTACTTCTGGCTGGGATGGCACTTTCAATATGCTCTGGGTAAGGGGAAATCTGGAATGCTTTCTTTTGTTGGCTGGTAGCTTCACTTTGCTCTGGGCCTGGAAATAGAGAAGTCAGTGACAAGTTCAGTGTGGTCTCGTGGGCATTACGAAACCTCATTTCATTGGGAGTTGCAGTTAAGAAGTGTCCAGCGAGTCATGCTTGCACTGTGTTAATGGGCAGAACATGATGCTGCACAAGTGGCTTCTACTTTTTTATTCCTTTCAGTTTAGTTTAGTTTCTTCTGCCCTTTTCCATCACTATGTATGTAGGGCTGGGTAAGTGCTTGCCTGTCTATGCAAAGATTTTATTTGGTTCTGCAGTATCGGCCCTGGAGTTCAAGTAGTCTCAAAATCAGTGAACAAAGCTTAGAGCAGGCTGTTTGCTGTAGTAGGTGCAACAAGCAGAACTCTTCAGAATTCAATTCCACATATCTTGGCCCAGTCCTACACCAATGACGGCCCTTTTTTGAACAGTGGTCCACAAATCAGAAATGAGCAATTTCTGACATAAGTGATACGTTTGCTGCATACTTTTGCATAGAACTAAACTTTCAGTCTAGCTAGCTGTTCCCAGATTTAATTTTTGGCTGTTGCCTGCTATGCTAAAAATTTAATCTCATTTAGGATTGGATAAAACCCCTTTCTTTATGTTATAGTCACAGCTGGCTTTATTTTAATACGAAAGCATCTTTAATTCCCCAGGGGAATATTTGTAGCTAGAAATGAGATACACTTTAGTGAAAATATAAATACAAAGTGAATAGCAGAGACTGAGCAATCTTCTGATACCAGGAAAGACCCTCACATGCATGCAAGCAGTTGTAGGACAGTCAGACATCATGACAATTAAACCTACAGTAAACCCTTTATTAGAGTCGGTCATAAACAATTAATCTCTCTACAGATTGAACTGCAATTTTCCAGAGTTCCCATCTTTCCTCTTAATAAAATCTAAAAGTTTCCCTAAACACAGGTAAATACACAGAGAAACTAGGACATTAAAAGAGATTAATTTCATTTATTTTTTCTTAGATATTTTCAGCACTGATTTAAATTAAACTCTTTCTGAGTAACCCTATTCAAAAGTCTTACCTGCACTGGATATGAAGAGAGTTAATGAGTGTTTCTGGAAAAAAACCCCTCATAACAACCACTGAAAAACCAAGGGAAAGTTCAGTCTAACAAAGCATCTACTGCAAATTGAGGTTGCTTATCTAAATATTAGTAAAATGTTAAAAAAGAAAAAAGAACCTTGTGAAAAAAGCTTTAAATTAGAGCCACACAACTTTGTATAGCAAACTCACTGATAATTGAAAATTCGGCAGCGTTGTGGTTAGTTTAATGACAAGGCTAGAAACATTGGGCTTATGGCAAAGAGACCCAATTCTGAAGACAGACAAGCTTTGCTTGATTATAGTGATTACATCATGGTCAGTAGAATTTAAACCAACTAACCCAAACACAGACATCATATCTTCATTTGATAGCTACAGTCTAGTAAATAGTGGGAAAGGATGTTATGTATGGATTAGCCCAGCTGGAATGAAAACAGACATTCTTTTTGAACCTGTCTAGCACTGAAAACGAAAACTTCAAAATCAGGCTGTAAAGTGGACTTATAAAGCCAGAAGCCTTTGGTTTTTAAGGATCTGCATAGTGTTTTAACCAGTCTTTGTTTTGCAGGAAAACCACCTCAGCACCCGGGTATGAGGCATCCTTGTATGCAGTCTATTACTGTGCAAGACACTGAGTTTTTCTGTGGGAATATATGAAGATTAGCAATGTCCTCCTTTGTGCTCCACCGCTAGAATTCCCTGTGTTTGTGACTCATTGTCAGCTGGTTCCTAAATATAACCCCTTAGCACTGCTTGGACACGTAGTCATGATGGTGATGTGATGAGGTAACTAGAGACAGCATGAACATTGCATATTTAAAATTAATTTCATGTAAATTAGTCTTTCATACTGCAACTTCACAGTGTGTGTGTAGGGGTATTCCATTGTCTAACAGAAGACATCCCCATCACCCCCAGAGACCAGCTGTGTTCTTGGGCTCCCCATATACATAAAGGAAAGATTCATACAGATTCACAGTGTGGTAGGGGTTGGAAGGGGCCTCTAGAGATCATCTAGTCCAACTCCCCCAAAAGATAAAGTGCACTGAGTCATACTTGGTCTTTCAAACAGAGAAGGAATCTTGACACTCAAATCCCACTCCCGTTTTGATTTTGAAGTTAGAAGTTATCATATTTATAGAAATCAATGTTTTAAATCCTTCTTTCATTTCTGTCTAATAAATCTGTATATAATAAATTGCAACGATCAAGGTCATTCTCATCCACACTTAAAATATTTTTAAGTGCATATAAATCAAAATAACTGCATTAATTTTCTGGTCACTAAGCCAAAAAAGTACAAACTAAAGGGCAGGAAGGTTTTCAGAACATTGCCTTTGCCTACTCTCAGAATATAGACATTTATTTTAGTGAAATTATAGTTAATACTTTGAGAAATTCAACTTTGAATTGCTCAAATACAGGTCATTACCAAATGGTTGTGTTGTCGAGACTTATATTTTTATGAAATGTCTCACACCAGAGACAAACAACAGAGTCTAATCTAACATATTTACATTTAACATTTAATAGGTGACTGCATCTCTCAGAGACTTTGAAGATGCTTCACAGACAGACTCATCTCATAGTCCTAAACCAAAATCTTTGTGTAAGCTAGCATGGGCCTTACTCATTTCACAAGAGTGTTATTTCAACTTTTCCTGACCTCTGCCATCTATCAACTGGTGATAGCTGTTAGACATAGTAAAAGTATGGAAAAGACAGCTCTGAAATGGGTGTCAGAACTAGAGACAAAACGGCCATTTCACTAGTTGCACTTGATCATCTGTCTCAGATGTAAAGAATTTGCTAGTAGAGAAGCAGTCAGAAGGCAATTTTTTTTTTCATGCTAAGCATCAGAGGCTTTAGAGGCATAATACACTGAACTGCTGTAAATATTAAAGGGATAGAAAGTCATGCAGTTAATTTTCCTTCCTTTGTTCCTTCGTTCCTTCTCTCCTTCTCACCTTCATACCTTCGTTCGTTCGTTCGTTCGTTCGTTCGTTCCTTCCTTCCTTCCTTCCTTCCTTCCTTCCTTCCTTCCCTTTTTTAATATGTTACTTTATTATTAAAACAACTGCATCTGGGAACACCAGGAGACAAGCCAGTCACAGGCACACAACCTGAGCCTCATGCTGAAAGTACCAGAGAGCAGACTGTACTCTAGAGAGAAGCTAGTCTGGAGTCCACAGCCCTGTCTTTCAAATGTTAATGTAGTTTACATGAGAGTGTCCTGGGATGAAAGCAAAGCAAAACAGCAAGGACAGTAAGTCAGGAGTAGTTCATCCTCTGTTCACTGGGCTACTGTGATTTTCCTTTTGCTATGTTTCTTCCACAACATTATGCCTCTCCCTCTCTGTCCTGCAGTGGGGCACAGCTTTACCAGGAGTGATGGAGAGTCTTATCCCACCATTCTGGGAGGAGGCAGGAATTGTGTTTTCAAGCCTGAAGAATTGGATGAGTGTTACCACCTAGATCTCATACCTTGTAGGTAGATAATCTAACCAATAAAATGTGTTGTAAAAGATGGGTATTATATTCTATTACACTTCAGGATGGGCTATGTAATGTCTGACTTAAAGTCCTTCGGGAACTTTCAGGATAGTGATAAGATAGTGCTGATGAGCAGGCAGTCTAGATCAGTAGCTGAGTATGATTTATGTGGATTTAGGCATTCAGATTCTGGTTCTGATTATTCTAGAGTTCCCAGACAACCATCAATGCAATTGTTAAACACCAAATCTGAGACAATAATTGTCTGAATTCCATTTTGCTTCATGTTTTCATGTCATGAAGCACTACAGGCCTAATAATTAATGCATGTCTTTCTGATACGACTGGCCTTGCATCTTCTATATCACTCCTACTTGGGTAGTTCAAAATAAAATAAAATAAAATAAAACAAAACCTTACATTTTTAACAAGTTTATAAATGAAAAATTTAAAAGATGTGAAAATATGGATGAAAGTTTATTGGTATTTGTAGAGAGCACAGCTTTTCACCAGCAAGCCATCCAAGATGAGAGAGGGGACTAGTCCACAGGATGAATCAGTCACTACTTCCATTTAGGAGCTTTGTGGAAGAAGTTAACAAAACCATTTCTTCTGAGACATCATCTCTACTGAGGTGATTTTTGCTTATCTTAGATAGCATGTAGAAAATCAGGCTGCTGACAACCACACTGATAGAATCAGGGAAGGACAAGAATTTTTTAAAACGCAGGTAGACATTCTAGTTAAGTAATTACATGACTATTATGAAGAGTGAAACCCTGACTCCACTAATTTTGTACTTTCCTAACCTTCTATCCTCTACTGTGGCACACAATCCTTCAAAGCTATGTGTGGACATAATAGATCCTTAGTCTGAAACCTAGCTATAACCCAAGACATCTATGTGAGATAGATCACCTCCTAGATGAGGCTGGTTATAGACAGAGCCTAGAAAAGACATCTTGCTACTGGGAGACAAAATGACTTGAATTGCATCCAAAGGCTTTGATATGAATCTGAAGAGCTTACGTGTGTAACTGTGTAAAAATATATGGCTTTTGAACAGCTAACATAGTTTACTTAAGGCTATCACAAGCTTATTTATAAATCTGAATATTCATCAAGTCCATTTCACAGAGGATGAGGCAAAATGAAGACAAAGACTGAAATATCTATTTATAAAGTGAAAGCAAGCAACACATGCAGGTATGCGTCACAATGCAGCAGCAAAACTCAGTAATAGGAGCAGTTCCATCTCTTCCCTAAATGTTAACAGGAAAGAAAAAAACAAAGAACCACAGAATAAAATGTGCTACTCCAGCAAAAAAATGGCAAGCCTCTTTCATCTACAGAAAACCTCTATTTATGAAGCTTTCTATGTTATTTGTTATCTTGTTTTGTGTATGATATATCAGTTGGAACTCTACTGATTATTCAGTGCTACCTCATGTGCAATCAAAGTTTCAAATCACAAACCAGTTACCTTATATGGGGGCAGTGGAACAACAACAACAGCAAAAAATCCCATGAGGCAACTGCGGACAGAAATGTTTTATGCTTTTCCAGAATAATAGGGGAATGGAAGGTAGTATGAATTATGAACTCTAGAGTATCTCTACAATTGATATCCAGTATTGCCTAACGTAATCCAACAGAATGTGCACAAATATTGCCATTACTTAGCAGTACTGGCACTGTTTTGGTTCCTCTTATACATCCAGCTAATACAGCACAGAAATCTGCCCAAACAAGATAATTTCCATAATATGCCATTTTTTCTGGCCAGTGTAATGTCAGCTCACCAGTCTGCTTGATAAGTTGCTCTCTGTTTTGGTTGATGGTGCAGGAAACATATTTTCCCAGGTTTTGGTATTTCAGATTCTGTTTTGCCTTTTAAAATCAACAAGTTATATTTCTTATTCCTAAGGCTTTGTAATAACTTTGTAAGCTTTCATCTGTCCTAATGTTAAAATAAATGTTCTTCAGAGCTGAACTCTTCTCCAGGGAATCCTAAATTACAAGCCTGGGTATTTTAGAAGGTGCCAACGAAAGCTAATGACATTGAAGGGAAATTTATGTAGCAACAGTAGGTTAAAAAATATAATGTACCGAATGCCCATTCTGGTTCATTAACTGAAATCTGCATTGTTAAATATGTAAATAGAAAAAGAAAAAGCAACAATGTGAAAAAGTGTTGATTGCTTCCCAATGTCATGCTGTAAAGGGTAGTATAGTAAACATTTCACCAGTTTACTGCATACATTAACAACACAGGCCAGAATTTGCTAGGTGTTTGAAAACTTTGTATTTGGATAATCTTCATGTATATGCATATTTACTCTAGATACATTCCTTTCTATCTGTTATTATTATACACAGCATCACTCTATTCATAGGAAGCACAGGCAACGGGGAACATAGCTGTCTTTAAGAGTATCAGTTCTGCCAGTTTTTTTCTTCTGTGAAGAACTTTTTCTGTACATTTCTGGTTACAAAGCAGAGCCTCCTGGTAATGGAAATTATATCTAGAAATGCATTTCGATGCTTAAAAATAAGTTGAGATTGCTGGGGTTCAATGGTGAAAAAAGCTTCAACACAAGATTTTTGCAGTATGGTACTGAGACCATGATTAGAGCAAAGGTATAAACTGCAGATTTGCAGGACAAAATAACCACTACAAAATCTTCCATACCAACACTGCAAGTTGTGTTTTTTCCCTGCACTCATCACAGCCTTAAAATACCAGAACCAGCCTTGTGTGGAACTCCACATTCTTGTGTCACAGTGTTCTTTTTGGTGTGTATGGAAGACACTTCTCACTTCCCTGCTCAGGTTTCAGACCTGAAAGGTCTCAAGCTCTCCAGTCACAGCATGGAATGGGTCATGCTTCCTGCTCCCCCACCAGAAGAATTGCCCTCTTTAATGCGAGAGAAAAAACAAAGAATGAACAACTGCATTTCTGGCACATGCTTGGAAAAGTGGGGTGGTTGGTGGGCATTTTCATGAATACCAGCACAAAACGGAGTACTTGGTGATAAGCAGGACCATGAATCCATGAATAATGCAAATCCGAATTTGAGTAATTAATTTCTGCATGTATTTGCAAATCTGTGTTTATGTTATTTGACCAGATGTAGCAAATAAGCATTTCTTTATCTGTTAATGGAAACACATTCTATAACATAATCATTAATGAAACCCAGATGGCAATGAAACTCAGTGCATTACTATTCTGTCATTTTTTTAAGAAGTTTGTGATGTGTTATAATTCCACCAAAAGTTTCATGGCTACATTTCTTCTCAACATGGGGACAGTTGATAGCTTTATAATTTCTACAAAGGCAACTGTCGTGTCTAGTGTACTCAGCTTGAGGAACAAAGGGAAACAGAGATGGGAAAGAGGAATCATTATGCATGGTCCCAAGAAGCAGCATTTGAGTAGTTCCCATGGTGGAAACCTGAGCCAACCCTCTTCCAAGAGAATCTTTCCCCTTCCATTGCATCTAAGGCAAAGGAAAGATGCAGGGGCTAAGCACAGTCTAGCCATTCTCCCACAGAATATGAACATAATAATAACAGTTATGTCTCTGTTTTTGTACACTGATGATGAGGGGATTTGCTTTTGACTTTTGCAGCGAAGGGACGTCAAAGCATTTGCCAATAATTGCATCCATGGAAGAATAGCTGAGATCATACCTTACTGCCTCTCTCATCTAATTCCAACTTTCATACAGCCTTAAAAATGAATAATAAATCTGACTAATACTTTAAATGAGTGCTGGTATGCACATCTTGGGTGATACTTGAATGGTATCACATGTCCTTGCCAAACCTGCTGGTCTAGGTGACCACCAGCTGGTATAATCCAAGAACAAGGGTTTGGAGCAGGCAATACTTAGAAATGATCTTCCTTGTTTGTGAAACTTCCTTTTGTTCGCCTGATTTGGCAGGGCTTTCTATTAAAACCTTGCTTTATCTTTTATCCCTTAAATAGCAGTTGAAATAGTGAGTAGAGGAAAAACCAATTTTGCTTCTAACATATATACACCCTTTCCCTAGCTGCACTTTCCAAAAGCAGAGGGTGACAGCCAGAGTTGAAGGCCGACATTTTTCCCTTAAACTATCAGATAGTCAGAAAGACCCCAGAGTCTATTTGTTAGAATAACATGGCTATACTCTGGCATGGATAACTCAGAATAAATTACCAGAAGCAGCCCTGCCAGGAAAAAAAGAAAAATCATGTTGAAAACAAAACGGTCACTTCATTGTCAGTGTGCCTTGAAAGAGAAAGTTTATAGCAATAACTTCTGTGAGTGACAGTTCAGGAAATTTGTACTGGTAAAGACTGGAGTCTTTAATTTTTGCATTCTTTAATGTGTCCTTGAGTGTAAAAATAAGAAACACCATACAAGCAAAGGAAAATAATTCAAGGAAGAGAACTTAGTGGGGGAAGTTTTTTTTAAAATTTAACTGTTTTATGGCTTTTATAGCACCTACAGTTGAGAAGAATGCTGTCAGAAAAACTATATCTCATTGTACCTGTATCAGTTAATAGATGGCACATAAATTATAAAGGCTACTTTTAAAAAATGATACTGTTTTGTGAAAGGTGCTAAGTAAACATTATTGTGTTAAATTCCAAATTTGTGCTTCCAGTCTGCTGATTTGCTTTGTTTGAGACTCACTGTGTCTTTGGATGTATGGTGAAAAAAAAAAAAAAAAAAGAACCCCAAACCCTAAGCTTTTGAAAAGAGGACATTTTCCATGTTTTGAAAAATATCTCATGGACATTTTGAGCAGAGGTGATCTGGAAAGAAAACAGATTAGAATGTTTGATAATAGAGGAAGGAAATATTATTATCACAGCTTGAAATCTGTTAACAGGGCCTTCCAAATGGGGCAAACATTAAAGTCAAATAGAAACTCAATTACAGGAAGATTTTCAACTTGTCAGAAATAATTGCATTAATGTCAGCAATGCTGATGGTCTAAAACAAGGAAACTATTGTACAGTGTCTCTAGAAAGAAAGATTAAAGGAATGTATAGCATAGTACAGAAAAAGGTCCAAAAATGCTCACATTTATTTTGGTTTTAGTTCTGAGGCCAAAGACCACAGTACTGCATAAAATTGAAACATCAATCTATAACTTTCCGACAGGTGTTACATCACACAAAGACTGTGGAATACTTAGTAAGAGGAACCATTTATCTGCTTTGCTCTGTACCAAAACTCATAATAAATACCATGTAGAGAACAAAGGTTCAAGCAGTTTGGAGAAGCTGGACCTTTGAGATATGAACCGGTCTGTGCTTGAATGTTTGGCTTTTATTGCAGGGGGGGTGTTCTGTGTTTGCAACTAAAGCTCCAGCAAGGTAAACTTTATTTAAGGAAATCTACTGAACTATTATAGAAAACATATATTCCTTATTGATTTAAATGGGTAATCTTACCTAACTCCTACCACTTTTTTGATTATGTTCAGTGTGGGTTACAACTCACAAAGTCAAAAACTCTGCTTTTGTTTAAGTCAGAATCAAGTCCTGCTGCCCATAGGAGAGGAGCCTGCTTGGGTGGAACTGAGGAGATTGTGTATCCCCCAGCTATCTTTTTTTACACAGACCTCATTACTTAATGTGTATAACTTCTCCTTTTATGAAAAAAAAAAATTTCTTTCAGACCTTAATGTAGAGGTATGGTCCATGGCCACATTTTGGAAGGTATTGAGGCTCTTTTGCAGTTGTAGACCACAATTCACCTCCCTTGCTGTTAGGCAGTGGTTGACATATCTGCTATTTTGCCTTAGGTCCCCCTAGCAGCCAGAGGTGAGAGAGATCTCTTGTGATCTTACTGTAGGTGTCTGACTATATTTGTTGGCTGTGAAGAAAATCTAAGGAGACTGGGCACTGATGTTAAGCATCTCAGGTAATAGCTTAAAGTTCGGTATGATGAATATAGGGCTGAGCAGGACTTAAAGAAGAGCTGACTTAGCTGAGCTAATTTGAAAATCCTCTCAGGTATCTAACTGCATAGAAAGTGGTTAAATATATTTAGAAAACTTGATTAAAGTGTTGCTGTTTTTTTTTTTTTTCTAATTTGTGGGGAAGAGACACCCACCAGAAAAATGGGGAAGAGCAACATTCTTCAATTTCAGCTGTGCAAAATGTCATACTAGAGCAAAGTCCTGTTTGCTTTTACTTGTCCACAAGTCTCTAGAACAGCTTTGTGAATGTTTGGAAGCTATACTAGCACAAAAAATATCTTTAAAAGCCTAATGTCATATTTTATTATTTTAAAAGCCTAGGTATCACTAATGTTATTGCCATCTTCAGTATTCTTCAGGAAGACTAACAAAAAATTAATAGTTTTACAATACAAGAAATACTTTTATTCTCTGTCCCCTGATTTCCCAGCCAAGGCTAAGATACTGTTTATAGTACTGTTGTCTTCATAAGCAGTTCCTGTGTTCATTCTGAGCTGCAAGGATACACCAGGGTAAACTAGAAAAACAAAGTATCAGAATTTTTCTTTAGCTCTGTGTTTTATTGTGAAAATTCATACATAAACCCCTGCAATGCACAGAAATATTTCTCTCCATTCTCTTTTTCTTATTCTTCCTTCAGGTGTCATTCCAATAATCTGTTGTGACTTGGACACCAAACTTGTCAGTGCCTAAATTCTGCTGAAATTAATGGAAATTAGATCTATATAAACAAGCACCTAGTGATATTTTCAGAAATTCTTATCCAAGTCAGCCATTTTTAAAAATCTCACTACAGGCCTGTTTGCAACTTTAAGCTTCCTGATATCTTTTCCTAAATGTGTAAGTGATTTTCACGGGGCAATAGATGTTCTGAAGTTAATTGCTTTGAGAGATTGATTTTTTCTTCACTTAATTAATCTGTTGAAATCTCTCTCCTCCTTTTTTTTGGGTGTACAAAACCAGGAGCTGATTATGTCGTGTGACTGGAATGGCTTCTCATGAAAGCCTGGTCCATGGAAGTGACAGAATTGTTAATTTTTCTTTAATCTTCACAAGCTATTGAAGTTGCACAGCATTAACACTCAATAGCTCATACCAATATTTTAATAGCCAAAGTGACATCCACACTGTAAGAGCCAGTATTCTGCTAACGGCCAGGGTCAGTAACACTTTCGCAGGGCCAGACCAAATACTTTCCCAATCAGTACATTTCCTAAAACTATTTCATGGACCAGTGATGAGAAAGAAACGTTCAACTTCTGGTATTGTTTGTTTAAGAGTTAAAACAGGTCGTCTCCTAGCATCTCTTCACCTTAAGAAATCTGTTCGCATTTCCTTACACCAGATCTGCTTCCAAACTCTGTGCTTTGTTACAAGAGCCCAGGATTTTTTAATAAACAAAATAAATGTACACACTAAAAACACTCTGAGTTTGTGCTAGCTATTTATTTTATTCACATCACAAAGAGATTTACAGATCGCCTTTTCAAAGCTGCACGCAGCTGGATTTCTACACCAAGGATGTAGAAACCAGGCTGGGTGACTGCTGAGCTAGGATTCAAGAATTTTTGGGTTAGCTTGTACCACAATTCCCTTGGGATCTCCTGTTTCAAGACAGAATGCTATGGTAATTCTGCATGAGAAGCAAGAAATGACACTAGTAAGACGCTCAACTTTTATTTAAAGTGCGTGGATTGACTTTAAATAGCAGAGCTGGAGAGCACCATTCATTCAGACAACAAACGGGGACAGACTGTGATGTAACTCTCTCCCCCTCATGTACCTGGATATTTTTCCTTTAGAAACTAGGGATGACAGGAAGTGGAATAGAATGTGCCTCCTTTTTCTCGGGCATGAAAACACAGTGCAGTGAGGAGGTGCACCAAGATTCAGGAGGTAAAGAGCAATCACAGCTCCAGGACCTTGGTGCCTCTGGGACAAATAAACTGATTATTCCACCCACTTCCTACTCAAGGTCTATTTTAGTGCCTTGGTTCCACTGAATATTTGGCTCCAAAGCCTTGGGTATGATTTACTTGCAATTATGCCTAGTCTGTCCCTCAGGAGAGACCCGTTCCACAGCATTTGATGATAAGGTTAGGGGAGATAAATCCTATTCCCTCCCAACCTGACTAGTTATGCTGTTTCAGATGCTTGCAGTTTAGGAGAACAATGTGGATATTTGTAGGCACAGATTTATCCCACCTCACAGAAGATAGTTACCTGAAGGATCTTCAGCTGGGAAACTCTTTGCCCCATGGGTTGTTTCCAGGTACTAATCAAGCAAACTAAGAGCCAAATCACTCTTCTAGAGTCTTTGTTTCTCATCGATAAATGGAGAGGCTGAGTAGAGGAACCCAGCTAAGTGTGTAACATCAAGTGGGCAGACCCCATCCCACATCGTCTCCTTCTGTTGGGACATCTCACAGAGCTCCCTCATACTCTGTTCTCAGTGAGAGGCAAACCTCACTTGCCTGTAATGTCTTCATACATCAGCTGAAAACCTGCATGAGCAAATGAGCATGTGAGGAAGTGCAGGATTTTGCCTTTTGGTGAATAATGACATACTTGAAGATTTGCCCCCACACATGTCAGATGGGACTCTTCTGGCCCAACGAAGCCTACCTTAGAGGTGGGCAGTATACACTTCTGTTATATGAATGTTTACTCTTTTATTTTACACCATCAAACTGTCAGAAATGTCAGATGCGTGAGGGAAGCACAAGCAAGCATAAAATTCACAAAGAGGTTCAGACTGAATCTGAAATCTCAAATGTTTTTAGGGAAGACTATGGACACTTATTTGATGTTTCAGTCTTGTTACAGCTATTTAACTCTTCTACCCACTGAAGTTTGCATTGCTGACTATTCATTATTATTATTATTTCGACAGATCATATGCAACATAATCAGTGAGGTTTTAATCTACTATCAGTACATAACTGCAGCATATTAACAGGATTGTAAGATACACTTTTTTCCTATTTTAAAATGTTCAATTGAGTGAGTTACAAAGAAAGCTGTGTGGAAGACAGACTTCTGTCTTCCCTTAGACTAAGAGAGGCATTCCATCACATTACAAGACTGCAATTTAGCAAGGACTCATTCAAAATGTTGATAATGGATTAAATAGTTTTGAGCAGAAAAGCATAAAGAATCTCCTCCTACTGACTAAAATTTATAGATGTGGCTTACATAGTAGCTTAGCAGTTCACATATGGCTTATGTCAATGGCAGAAACCATGTTATTTTCTAAATCACATTGATTTGTTATGTGGTACTGAAAGATCTTCAACAGATTCATTGGCTATAAATTACAGAATCTAGTCTTCTACATTCTTATCTGTGTTTCAGATCCGTCAAAATGAGCCCAAGAGTCAAGTCTTCTATATACACAATGCTACTAGTCAAAGAATAAGAGCTAAGACCATTCAATTTCCTCCTTTTTTGGAGCCAAGCCAGGCTGACATTTTCCTTTCTGTTAGTTTTGGCAAGGAGGAAGGAGAGGGAAAACTTTACTGCTCTGTTACTGATGGTTTTTTTATTTTGTTTTTATTAAAAATGTTGAAACATGGGCCCTCTGTCAAAATTATTTTATTATTGAAAGCTGGGTGGGGTGAATGAACTGGCAACAGTTCAGAAAGCCATTAATGGTACTGATAACGGAGAATCCTATTCAGCCTCCACAGCACTGCAATACTTAATTGCAATAAATTTTACTGAAATCTGGTGACTGATGTGCACAGTTAATGAATCGGTAAAGATTCAAAGGTTAATCTGCTGGGAGGTAACAAGCTCTGCCCATCTGATATTGTAACCAAAATATGATATTTGTAAGTTACATGATGATATTTTTTGGGCATACAACAGAAAAAATGAGTTTTTGTTGGCTACAGCTTTGTTAGGTCTCCAAGACCAAAACACAGAAAAAGCAACAACTCTAATGGTGATTCTTGAATCACAGACAAAACTTAAATATATTAGAGGTGAAATGTGACTCCCTGAATAAAATATATTGTCAAACATCAAAGGAATTGCCGGAGAAGCAGAGTGTTCCCTGAAGCAGAGTTGCACTTGAGCCCAGCAGCACCCCCACCTCAGCCCTATGCCCTTTTCCAGCCAGTGCACCCGATCTCCTGAAAGACCGGAGACAACACAGCCACGCAGAATTTGGGAGGGGTGGGGGAAAGTGTACAGTGAAGCCTCTTAAGAACTTCCCTCACAATAAAGTAGCTTTCTAGAAACAAATGAGCAAGGTCCAAGGAGACTCAAACTTTTAAGTGAAAACAGGAATGGAAAGGAAGCAAAAGATAATTCGACAAACAACAAGAGAGGTGGGTGAGGTTAGGAAAGCTGATGATTAATGCCCTTGTTTCGCCTGCAGAGACTCGCATTCAGATCTCATTCTGCCACACCTATTTTGTAGCTTTGGACATGTTGTTTACATGCTCCAGGCCTAGACCCTCCCTCTTCTCCCCACCCCTTTCCAGGAGGACAGCTGTAGCTACTGCCCAGTGAGGGTAGAAATGTCAATGCATGTGAAAGATGCAGACGTTGCAGGTATTCATGATAGATAGAAACTGTGCTGTGAAAAAGCACTCCCAGTATCTTTGACAACCCATGGCTTGAATGATAATGCTGCGCACTAGACTTTCCACTTCCAGTTTACAGCAGAGGGACGTAGTCTAAGTAAAGCTGCCAGGGACTGAAATATGAGGACTCCTGCAGCATATTTATTCCTCTGAACAGTTGCCTATGGGCCAGCAAAGCCTGGAAAACAACTGCTGCCAGGAACCTGTGGAGCACAAGCCCTGCACTTGGTCCCTCATCTCTTCACAGCTCTCGACACAAGGTGACAGCCCATGAAACGAGTTCTTGCTACATATCCATGTCAACTCAGATTTAGGACTTCAGCCTTTTCCTCCTGTCTTTCTGTACATGGACTAAAGTTTTGTGTGTTGTATTAAAAATGCTTTATTCTTTTATTCCCTGCTTTAATAGATCTCTATCACTGGGGAGATAGTAAAATAATATAAATATTAATTAAATGTAGTTCAATTTATTTAAAAATGAAACAGGGTTGATGACCAACACACCCCTTTTCTGTAGCACTTTTACAAATATATCTTAAATCATCATTCCCAATAGAAAATACTAACAACCTCCAGACACTTTGTGCTGAAGAACTGGAAGTTACCAAAGGGTGAGTGAAGGGCAATTGATGCATTAGAAGTTTACCCTCAGTTTATTTTGAGTTCTGAATTTCCTATGTCTGGAAACATCCTCCCTCTGTGACCATCTTGGTGACAACAAGCTGGCAGCTACAGTGCTGAAGGAGCATTGAAAGAGGAAGGTGGGAATCTACTACTGTATGGGACAGCTGACTGTAGGATCCTCTGTAATCTTTCTTTTCTTTGCTAGGCCTCAGAGTGATTTGTTAAAATGTGATAGTTCATTATAATGTGCTATTATTTAGTAATAACCTTCCTATGGGTAAATCTGCAGGAAAAATGTACATATAGCAGGAAAAAGCTGGTTCCATTACAGCTTAATACTAATGCAATCAACTGCCTATTTTGGAGTCTGTGGAAGATGTCTAGGGTCTGGACCAGGATCTAACTACAGATTCAGACTGTGGGTCACAGCAACACTTTCACTATAGGGCATGGTGAAATATCATGGAAGCCAGTTGGTTTAAGACCAGATACCAATCTAAAAATTTAAGTTTGCTTTAGATAGTGTACTAATAACATTTAGAGTAACTAAAATTTGTTTCCATTCCCAATGACATAGCGATTAAGGTGGCAGTCAGAGTACACAAGGCAAATGTACATGAATAGGTTAATTAACTAAATTTGAATTTGCTGCTTAAGAAAACAAACAAACAAAATTCCCTTACAACTAATAAAAATATCTCTGCAGCATTTTCTTAGTACTGTTTGGGTGGGTTGTTCATTACCACCTTTGATGACATTATCCAGTTTGTCTGTTCAACACTGAAGGAATGATTTTAAAAAAAAAGTCTCAGAAGAGTAAATTTGAGAGTAGGAAACCCAGTCACTGGCATAGGGTGGTGTAAAAACTATCATCTCACACTAAAGCATTTTCCTTAATTCCTTATAGCTGCCTGCATCAATATTTCAGGACAGTCTTTTTGAATTAGTAATTATAAATATTTGATTACATATATATTTTCAGATCTTTGCAGCATGATATGAGGAGACAATAGCATTAATAGCATTAAAGATATAATATGCTATGTTCTAAGTTTAAGACAAATAAATAGAAATTGTTAGAGCCATAGTAAGTGGTGTACTGAAATGGGACCATTTACCAGGATATAAAGCTGGATGGAATAGGGATGAAACAGTGAAGTATCATTTTCACTGAAAGACAAGCTGGAAGGTGGACAGCTGAATTTTAAAGGTAGTTTGTTTCTTTCTTCTTCTTCCTGAATATACAGTGAACACATAGGTCCAGGAGGTAGACAGCAGGAGTTCGGCATAAGGGCTTGAAATAGCAAAAATATATCTTTATACTCATGCTACTTTTTAGTGCTGAAGCAGGATTTATAATCTGAGAAGGAGAATTTGAAACTTTATCTTGGTAATTCAGGACACTATGAAGAGAGGCAAGGTAGTTTTTGGGTTATATTTTATTACAGATTCTGTGTTTATATTGAGATTAAATTAGGATAAAATTAAGCAATACCAACAGAATAATAAAATGTCATTGCCATAACTGTGTGTTTTAAAAGAAGATATTAATTTATTGGAAATAAAATATGTTTATATAAATACATATGCACATCAAGCAGGTCAGGTATGAAAGGTAAGGAAAGGTCACTGGAGAAGGCTAGATTGAGGGTTATAATAATATTAAAATTGTAAAATAGTAAGGGCCATGGTGACCAAGGCAAACTCCAAACCATATTAGGCTATCATGAGAAGAACTTAGTGTACTGCAGGGTAAGAAGTTAGAAACCAAAAATGGAATTCAGCAAAACAATCTTTGAATAAAAATAATTATCCCTGGAATAGCCCCTAAATATGTTTTTATTAAAACTGCGTAGTGATCAAGTTTAAGATACTACCTTCTGTTGACTGACTCCACGAAATAATGTCTTATGGACTGTCCCTGAGCTATCTTTGAGTAATTTAATGTCTGTGGTCTAACCAGGGAATATCATGTTCAACAGCAAGAACACATGATGGATGATGCATGGTCAGAGTCCATATCCTGAACATGGTCACAGTCAGATCAGCTATGTTCATCTACAGCAATGTGGCTGAGAAACGTATTAAACTGATCCCAAGCAGACTTTGGCTTGTGTAATCTTGGAGGGGATGTGAGGAAAAATAAGTCACTGTATCTTGAAGGAAAACAAAAAGTTAGCAGGGTGATGAAAGGAGCAAAGGTGCACTGTGGCTCAGGAACTGTAAAGATGATGATGGAATGACAAAAGGACGATCATGGGATATCCTTGTCAAGAAAAGAAAAGTGTTCAAAGAAATTCTTGATGGAATTCTGTTTTGCTCCATTCAAAAACTGCACACAAATTAAGAAAAAAAAAAGTTATTCTGAAAATATGCAGAATTTTGCAGTCAGATGATTTATATTGTGAATAAACCTGTCACTAATCTCAAGTGTGCATTTTATCACCAGTGAGATATTCTCTGAACACCATTTTCCTAGTTCAATCCATTTGATTCTGATTGTCAGAAGTAATTTTTGCTTCTGAGTATCCAATATAAGGGGACAGATTTTCAGAAAATAATAATTTTCTAATGTGTTTAAAAAAAAAAAAAACACTGATTGCTTTTTAACAGTTTAACAGCTTTGTTCTTAATCAAATTCTCCTGCACAATTCTATGGTACCAATGAAACAATTGGGCCGTGACATCCCAATTTAGTGCAATCCTTCCCTGTGAAACTTTGTGGTGCCATATGTAGAAAATTCAAACATCAGGAGTGGAAAATAGGTAGTAGAAGCAACATATCTTTTAAATAAGAAATACAGAAGTTATTGTGTCATTTGAGATATCATGTGGAAGTCTGTTACTAAGCTACCTTCTGCTAGAAGCCTTCTGTTCCAGTTTTTTCCTCAATTGGCAGGGATGTTTCCTAAGGAAAATATCATACTGTCTAGCCCCTTTAATACTTATCTACCATCAAGATCCAAAACAAAAACAAAATTGAGGCTGCTTCTTCAGCACATAAAACAGGTGGAACATTTCTTCTTTGTCTTTGTCTGACATGAAAGATTGTTGCATCTCTGAACTTTAAGGCATGTATCCTTTGGAGTAATGCCCCTTCCGCTGGTTCTCCTCAAATATTGGCAGCTGGTCAACTTCTTTCCTTGGCTTTGCCAATGACAATATTCTGTGCTTCAGTGTTTCCTTTGTGTATCTGTGTCTGACATGATTTTCATTGCATACAGAGAGAATTATACAGTATTTTGGTTTGATTAGTTTAAGTAAAACAAGTTGTCTGCACACTTTACACAAATGAACATTGCAATGTGCAATAGTGAGAAGAAGTTCACAAATGAGTTTAAATATAAAATTTTCACTGAAACAGTCTGATAAACTATGGGCCTTACCCTTATTCTGGTTGCTGGACTTCTGCTTCTAGGGGTAGAAGGGTGGAAGAAGGTTGATACGCTCCCATTCTGTTTAGATATTTATGTCAAAACCATGTGTGCATCACTGACCACAATTCAAGTCACTTCAAATACTGATGTTGTTCTGTTTGTCATATTTTATCTGTCCATCTTTCCTCCCCACCTAGTTACCAAGCACCAGTTCCTCCCCATAGAAGGCGATGTATTTGCGCATTGAAACTGGATGGACATTTTCCATTCTTAGTGTTGTGTCTCATGAGCAGGTTGCTTATGACTAGTACCAAATGCCCACAGTGGTATATTTTTAGCACAAACAATCCCTAGTTAGTAGAGATAAGATTTGAAATAAGTTCTGTGGTTTTGGGTCCTCAGGTATTTTGTCACTCTGAAGCACTCCAGTTTTCATTCTGCTAGGATCACATATGCATAATATTTAAAATAAGGGGTCCAGGAGAGTTTCAGAGTTTATCTCATGTTTGCAGAATGGTTTTTGTTTTTTTGGTTTGGTTTGGTTTTTTAAATAACTTGGTGTTAGAATATGCTTCCGTCTTTCATTTCTTTTAGTATATAACACTGATCCACACTGGGATAGATGGAAAAAGGCAATGTTTACAGCGCACTCAGGAACATCCTTTCATTTTTACCTGCAGAAGTGATGACAGTGAGTAGCTCTGTATGTAACTGTAGACTTGTTTTTCATTACATTTAAAATGTTTATAGTGTTGGCTCCAAGATTAGAGAAAGACTGCACAGAAAATCAAAGTGTTAAATACACGCATCTCAATTTGACATCAAATGTAGATTAAAAGTTTTCTGATCTCAGTTTAACAGAAATTCAGATGATGATATCAGAACAGGACAAGAGGGGGGAAATAAAGGAAAAAGTTTAGTGTTATCAAATTGCAGCCCTGGACCAGGATCCGCCTGTCCAGCACAATGAAGTTCTTACTGTCTAGGGGACTTCAGAGAAATCAGTCTTTTTGCTTGGCCTTTGAAGTCACCAAGACACCATTGCCTGTGATAAAAGAGTTTATTTATAACTTGGTCAGCTTATGCCTTTTCCCACTGAAGCAGCAGGCTTTCCAAGGTTTGGGGATATAATTTCAAGGGCTGTTAAACCTCTGTCAAAGTTTTTCTGGCCCCCTAAGGAGCCTGACTATCCAGCGTTCTGTTTGCTATGACACGGCTTCATGTGAAAGCGTTCAGAAAACTGACAGCTTCAACTGCTGCAGTTTTTGTAACAGAAAATGGCATTTAATCTTAAAAATAACATTAGCAAATCAGCATATAATTGGGTTTTTATTTCCTGTCTTTTTCCCCTTTTCTTTTTGCTATCTTGAGATAAGACAAAGCACAATGCTGTAAGTTCCTGATCTCTATGGGAAGATGCTATTTATATATATAACCCAGCAAACGGCAAAAGGCAGGAATCAGGGGTTTTACTATGATGAAAGATGTTAGAACAAACCCTTGAAAGAGATTATAGCATAGAATGTAACACTGGTTTAAGATAATATTGTAATCCTTCTGCCAGTTGATGTCAACAGAAAACATAAAAACTGGCTTAAAAGATCTAAAGTGCTAGTTCTCAAAGAGCCTGGTTTATCATCTCACACTGAGCACATCTACTGTCAAGAATTGCATTGAAAACTCTGCCTAAATACTGTGGAGAGTTAACACAGGATCACTTACTATGGCCCCGCAAGCCTCTACACTTTGGGAACTCTTGATACAGAGGTCCTCCCAAAATGAGCAAATACCAACTGGTTCAGCGAAAATCTGCCATCTGGAGCTCCAGACAGTGTTTTGGTCTTTCTGTATTTAAAATCAGGCCAATAAATGTGATTGCCAAAATCAAAAGACTGACTAAAAAAAACACACAAGAATTTGAAAAAATAGTAAGAAATGTGGGCTGTTCTTGTGACTTTACTTCCCTTTCTGAACCCTGGGGATTCCTACTTTCAAATTTTCCTTCATAGTCTTGTGAGCGAGAAGTTTTCTTTTTTTCTTCTTTTAAATTCAGGCCAAAACTCTCACATAATCTGACTCAAGATATTGGAGTTAGTGTAAGAACCAAATTTTGTGAGACTCAGGAAAAAGTCATGGAAGTTGTCCACACTCTTCTGAAATTAATTGTACGTATGTTTACCTTCAGATAGTAAGTAGCATGGAGATAGGCACAGGGAATTGATACTGCCAGCTTAAGTAGCAAAGCAATTCCTAAAAACAGCCATTTGGGGGCAGTGCAAAGGTCTATCCCAACGAGTGTCTTGCTTCCTAGAGAGACGAAGGGCAGAAACACGGGGAAGGGTGTAAGGGCAGGACAGCTGTGTCATGCTTCTTTCCTCGTATACTCCTCCAGCCATCAGCTTTTGGGGACTTCCTAGGTCTGAGCTAGTATCTTTGTATGTTAATTCACTGGATATTTCAGAAAATTAAAAATTAAACAAGGACAAGGAAAGAGAAAAGGTGACAATAATATAATAGTGACTGTTGTATTTTTTAGACTAAGGAATGTTGATGAAATAGGATGAGTGCTTCCTTTAGCCAAAGCTTCATAAGCTTGGCAGAACTGGTGAGCAGACCGTTACTGCAGCCACAGACCAAAACAAGTTAAAAAAAAAAAATCAATGTGTTGTATTCAAGTCCATTTGCCCAGACATCGACAGCATTAACACATTCTTCTTAATGACTTCTCTTAACATTAAACAAGGTTTTTGTGAATATCATAGTGCAGGAATGTTTTCACCTCTGTCTTCTGTTAATATTTAGCATCACACTTCTGCAGGAGGAAGAAGTGTTGTAGAGCTGCTCTTGCACGTTGGTTTTTTTCTCCCAAAGAATGAAGAAGATCCTAAGCCGTAGAACAGAAACATTTTGCTTCAATGTGTGTAAGACATTCTGTGTTTGTACCTGTTCTGTGTGTAAAATGCCTTGTGTTCATTAAGCAAAAAGTATTGAAAAAATGGTAAAATATTATTATTATTGTTAAGTAAAAATTTCTACATATTGCTCCAAATGATTAAGCTGGTGTAAAGAAATGTGCACTGTGTCAAGGCAACTTTACTAAAAATGCTTTAACACTTTCTTGCTTTGATGTCAAAGATCTTGAAAAATATTGTGATGGAAAATAAATACCTTGTCCCTATAGCTGTATCTGTTTCCACTGTGAATCCATTAAAATAAGGAAGTTCTCTTGTAGATTAGTGGCACCCAAAGCTGATTTAGGCAATGACAACTTTGGAAGTCCATTTATATTTGAATCAGGAAATGACTAAGTATTTCTGAAGTCTTACTTCAAAGCTCACTCTTTTACAGTTAGGTAAAAATGATATCACATCTTCAGAATGTTAAATTAAACAATTGCACTGAGGCCAGGATTTATTTCTGATGGTGCTTTAAGCTGTTTTTTCATACGGTATATACATGTCCCAGGATGATTTTTGTCGTATCTGGACAAATAGTGAACAGCGTGATATACACATTCCCCAGTTCTATGACACCTTTTGTAATACTGCATGTCACTCTGTTTTATGTTGCCATACATATAACTTGCCCGCAGTGTGTTAGAATTAGTGGTCTTATGGTTTATGAATCTCATGGCACTATATCCGATTATTATGTTAGCTGGAATGGGACTTTCAAGTGAAGGTGATAATAAAAAAAGATGTTAGCCAATAAGAAGCATTTCTACAAATGGCCAAATGACAGTGTAAAAGGAAATATTTTAACAAAGCAACATTAATACAGCCCAGAACTAATGCAAATAAAATCCCTGAGGAAGACTATCTGAAGAAACATACCATACTTTTGGCATAGCATACTTTAATGCATACCCGACACATTTTCCACAAAGCTCTTGTATATTTTCTGTATGAAAATCTAAAGCATAAAGTCTTACACTTAGCAGTTGAAAAAATACAGGAGATTTAAAACAGCAACAGTTCTGCTGTGTGCCTACAGATTTTTTTGGCAATTGGATCTGAAGGAAATGATCTATCTCAAAAAAAGAGAAAAAATGGCTGATGAATATGGTCATATAATATGATTAGGGTCTTTCTTTAAGAAGTAGAAGATTTGTGGGGACTATAGAAACACACATAAATAACTATTATTGTTATGATTACTAAGCATATTTTCAGTATGAACAGCGTCAGTCGGTGCCGACTGGATTAAATTAGCACTGGGCTATGTGACTGAGCCCTGCTTGTTCATGCCATGGTCCTGTTTTGTTACAGACACTGCGGTACACTACAAGCTGGCACTGCAGTCTATGTGGTCAGCAAGGCCACAGAATCCACAGGAAGCACAGATATGCGAAGATGACAAAAGCACTATGCAGTTACCTCAGAGGAAAGGTATTGTTGCTTTTCTCTGTCGTAGCAGACACTTTACCACTATATTTATCCACCTCAACTATTTTATCCTGCTTTGCTTTACCTTGTGAAGTGCCATAGTGATCTTACATATGCACTGTTCACTGTTTTTAAACCTTTGACAATGCAGCCAACATAACTTTGCAGGAATTCAAAGGCAGGCATAGGTGAGTCACATTCATGGGCGTGTCGTGCTGCACATGGATGCATCCACGAGGACATAAAGGAAGCCCATTCCACTAAATGGGAATTTCCTTCTTATTTTTTCTTCCTTCTAGATAAACAGAGATGTAGAATCACAAATGTGCTAGTTTCAAAGAGTTTAAGAGGTGTTTCAGCAGCATACAGTTTGTAACTACATTTGGCATATTTTGAAACTGTAATTACGGAAGACTTCCAGAAAATCTCAACATGACTGAAAGAGTCAGAGGTAAAATGTGTGTGGTAAAAGGAGAGAACTCTTTGCTTAGTTTAAGCTTCAGGAAGAATAGTGCAATGGCAGAATAAATGAAGGCTCATTCAGAAATGTAATTTGTTTAAAAGCAATCAGAGTTGGCCACAAGCGGGAAGAATAAAAGAGCTCAATATTTTAGGCAGGAAAACACTTTATAAAATCTTGTAAAATCTAAACAAGTGAAGTGTTTGTGTAACCAAAATCAAACTGCTAGTAGTATTTTTCTTAAAATGTGGGTTAGAAGCATGTCTAATTTAAAAACACATACTATGCTGGAGTAGTTTTGAGAAAATAAGAATGACTGAATTTAATATAATAGAAAAGAAGTCTGATAAAAGGACAAATGTATAAGCACACTGTATGCAACTGAAGTGTCAGGGTGGAAAACAGAAATATACTGAGCCAAGATTGATAAAAATTAAACTGATGTTTTTATAAAAATTTAATATGTTCTGATCTTGTAGAACTACATTTACTGGTCTCCATAACTTCCAAAACTCTTTACTGCAGAGCAGAAATTGTATTTTTTCTTATTTTAATTGTCAACACAATGCTACAAAACTCCATTGTAGTTTAGGTTATACAAAATGACTATTAATATCACCTGTAAATCCTTAACTCCATTCATCTCAGTTAACTATCTGAAATAAATAAGCAGAGGATAACCAAGATTCAGAGACACCCAGGGTGAAAGTTGACATCACAGTGGTCTTTATTTCTTGAAAAAAATATATAAGCCATGTACCTTCCTTTTAATATCTTGATCATCTAACACCAATGTGAGAGAGACTCAGTTTTCCTAGGTGACATCACCAAACAATTATAAATTGCAATTATTCTTGAAAAGATGAATCCACCACACTTTGTTATAAACCCCTCAGATGATGGACAGATTACATCATCTGAGGAGATGAGATCCTTGCCTTCTCTTCAGCACATTTTGACCTATTAAAATAAAGCCTGTTTTAGTTCGGTCTACCACTCCCACCACTACAGGAAATAAGAAAGGAGGATGCTTTTCAAGGAGCAGTGCTACAAACCTTTGTAGGGGCAGCATGATCTTGCCATGCAAAGCACCACAGTGTCCTGTAGATATTACCGTAATGTAGATAGGCCAGTAGGCCAAGGTTAGGTTAGAGCTGTCGGCATTGTAAGAAGCTCAGTGCAGAGGACATGATGCAGTGTGTCACATCAAATATTAGTTTGATCTACTGCTCTTATTAAGGATCCAAATGTAGCTTATTGAAAGGAATTTGATCCATTATAATTAAAATGAAAAACCAAACTGGAAAAATTGAAAAAAATTTGGAAGATCAATATCTAGGAATGTTGAAGACAAATACCCGCATAGCTGACAAGTGTCGGCTTAGAAGGTAAGATGTCATAGTGGAATGCCAGTAGTCAGCTTTGTTATTCCTTCTGATAGTAAATCCTTGTTCAGGTACCACTGTTATGATTACTTTTTATTTATGATGTTATGTGATTAGATTCTTTCACAAGAATCCCAAAAATGACCAATATCCACAGGTGTCATATTTTAGCTAATGTTGCAGTGGTCTCATATACAGAAAACGAAAAACTGATTCCAGTTTTTCAGACATTTTTTTTTTTTCACAATTATTCCTGAATTTTGGTACAGACTTAGATTTATTATTTTACCCAATACGATTCAGCAACCATGCTCATATGATGCTTCTGTAGATCTATGGCTATGACTACTGTCAGGATGAGCACTGGATTCATGGCAGTTGATGTAAGATAGGAGAATGGAGTACGACCTTCTAAGGTTCCTTTAAAATGTGTTTTCTACAGTTGTCTTCACTTGGTTTTACCCCATCAGAATTTTTAAAGGAGACATTGTCTTAACATTGACATTGTAATTCAAAGTGTATTTACTGATGTATCCATAAACAACAAGGAGCTCAGATGCCTTTTGTAAGGTTTAGATCACTTGGATGCAAGGGGAGGATTCCAAAAAGACAAACTGAACTGTCCTCATAAAAAACCTGTGGGCTGAAAATAGTTGTGATCTGGAAGAGTTTTTCTTCCCACTTTGAGTGGTTATGGTACCTGGTGGGTACCTGTTCAGAGTGATTTTTGGTACCAGTCCTGCCACTCACATTCCAGTGGATACAACAGCCCTCCAGGGCAGCAGCAGATCTTAGCAGGTAGGCACAATACAGGTGAGTATATCCAGGAGTGGGTGTATGGCATGACTAACTCCACCAAGGAAAACCAAATTAATTATAAGCCTTGTCCTTCCTCTTTAGTACAGCACATGGCCATTTCATCCCATCCTCAAAGCAATTTTGTCCTGCTACTTTACAAGTCTGGCATATTGATAATGACTTAGATTTCTCTTGATGTCCTGTAACACAGTGAAGATACTGAACCTTTTCATTTTTTTGTAACGAAATCCTTATTGTTTGTAGAGAGCACCAGGGATGCAAGGGTTAGGCAGACAGAGGTGCAGAAATGAGCAAAATAGAAGTAAAACTAAAGCTTGTCCTGGATGAAGTGTCTCCTACCTGTTTTGCTGAAAATGCAAGAGCATGCTGTCATTCAAGAGCTTGTACTTTGCAGAAGCAAAACACATGAAAACTCACACTTTCACTTCTAACATATTTGGGCTGCATGTAGAAAAATGGCAGTGAATGGAATTGCCCATAACATAGTTTCCTATGATCCTTGGTTACAGGTACAGTACTCACTATGTTTAAACAGGTATGTGAGAAAAGGTAAGTGCAGAATGAATGAATGTAACTGAATTGTTGAGCCTGAAGTGATGAAAGAGTAACTGGGCACTGCAGCAAGTGCTGCAACATAACCATTCAGAATGATGTAGAATAAATCAAAACACTATGTTTGAAAAAAATCTTGCTACAGTTTAGAAAGAACATACAATTATCTCATCCTTTCCGGAATAACCATTGGAAACAAAGACCCCACTGCCTTACCCACCATTTTGCAAGTCTCCTATTTGATGTGAAATGAATGCACCTGCTTAGATTCTCTGGATTTGAGTCTTCACACTTAATTTTAGGCAATTGATCAGTGTGTGTTTTTTAATAATGAAGGACTGTACTAAAAAATTAAACACAGGGGAATTGCCTCTTGGCACTCATGCTACCAGCAGTTCCAGGAAAGATTACTCTATCCACTGTTGCATCAGAAAGCATTATTCCAAATGAGGAGTCCAGATGTTAAATGTATACATTATCTTCCTGATTTCTTCCCCTATGCTTAGTTCAACTTTTCAAATATTTTATCTCTTATCCAGATATTCAAAACCTTCTGCTTCATGGGGAAGATCATGAGATCACCATGTCTGCAGTCTAAAGAACTGAAGAGCCTAGTTGCCATTTCACTCAGTTTAAAGTCCTTAACTCATGACATAGGAATATAAGCTATTATCCCTAAACCATTTTGAGAAAAGTACTTCATAAATAGTCTGGCTGACAAAAAGATTGTACCATTTAAATAGCAGAGTAAATGCATAAGAAATATTATCTTATGTTGTAAGCTTTGCCTATGTACGTGGAGTACTTTTAAAAGCTGCCAAGAAATTGTAACAGATAGCTTAACACTTTGAAACACAGTGGAAAAGCCAATTAAAAATATCTTGGAGCAGGAATTGGAAATATGGTGAGCCAGTTTGTCAAAGGTTGCTTTCAGAAATAATTCTGAGCTTACTAATTTTACTGTTAACAGTCAATCAGAAATATGGCAGCCAACTGGAGTATCCATATTTTACTTGGGACTAACACTGGCGTCATAACCAAGGATACTCAAACTAATGCCATCCCTTTGACATGACTGTCAGCCCAGAACTTCTGTCATCAGAGATAAAGTGGGACCTAATCATGAAATGTTTTCATAAATGTATTCTATTCCCTTTCTTCATAACATTTCTTTTAAACTATGGCTTACAAGGTAGCTGAAGTCTGGGACAGCCAATCTCCCTTGTCAGTGCACACATGTGGCCAGTGAGGTCCCAGCTGATTACTGGAACTATTCAGTGCTAAAATGATACAAGTGATAATTCATAACATCTGCATTGTCTTTCAGGAAGTATTTGTTGCATTCCAAAATATAAACTTAGCATATTTAGAGTGCTAAAGTGACACATATTTGCTATCTCCTGTTGCTGATGGGTGAGTGGTACTTTTAACTGCCTTTTTTGCAGTTCTGCTAAGTAAATGCACAATCTTTTAACACATTTTCCTGGAAGCCAAACCTTAAGGAAGGCTCCCTATTCTCTGTCATCCTTTTTCACAGTCCAGAAAACAAACTTCGTTGAAGTAACGAAGTCCCTTCAGAGCTGAGGGTTGAGAAATGAGGAAGTAACAAGCAGGTAGCAGTGCTGGTAGCAGAGTTTGATGTTAAGACTGCACAAATGTCATCCTTCTGACCAGTCAGATCTATGAAAAGACAATCAGTCATAGCCTTTTTCATGGAACTGGGAGACCTCACCTCTTCCTCATATGTTCACAATGTTAAATCAATGGAGTCTCTTTGACTTCACATCAAAGTAGACAGGAGATTAACAGTGTAGACAAGAACACAGATCTTGGAGAACTTTGAACAATGGGAGTGATTGGTCCAGCTAAATTTCCCCAAGGAGAACACCACTTCTTACAGGAAACTTAAGCCTTGAAAAATATTAAAATATTTTTAGCATGATCACCTCACTATGTTTTTTTTTACAGCACTTCTAGAAGTCTAACTCCTAATTTCTGTTAAAAAAGAGACTTCCTGACTTCAGTCAATTGCTTAAAAAGAATGAAGTCAGCTGATAGATCTGACTGTAGCAGAGTAGCAAAGGAAGAGCATGAAGACATGAGAAAATCCCCACTTGGGGACATGCTACAAAAGAGTGATGATTTTTGTCGTTCATTTGTAAGAAATACTTTCTGGATTTATAAATGAAAATCCTTTCTAAATTTCTTATCAGTAGGATTGATAGTGTTATAGATTTCTTCAGGCTGAAAAAAAAAGAAAAAAGGAAAAATGAAAAAAGGAAAAATAAAAAGCCTGTCTTTTCACAACAACTGGATACTTACTGCCAAAACTCATATTTTCATGTTTTCATTTTCATTCATGGTTTACTATGAATATTCGTATGAGTGTTTTTTCCTCCAGAAGGAAGGTCCCAAATGAGAACAGATCAATACATAATGTTCATGGCTACACAACAAAAATTTTCCACCTAATCTATTTCAGCCCGTATTTGGAACCAACTTGTGTATTTTTTCTGGAGGAAGGCTCTGATTCCTCAACCAGGAGCAGTTTCCACTAGGCATGAACTACACACCACAAGCTGTAGGCTAAGTACTCTGTACCAAGACTATGAAATATGTATCCAGTGTGTTTTCCCTGTTGTGAGGATATTCAGCGGCTACAAGTAAGACCACTACATCTCTATTGATCATAGTTTAAAAGAGAGCTACAGCTATATACTGGGTGAAATCCTAACTCCAGAGAAGTCAATGTGACTTTTGCATTAGCTTTTGATGGACCAAAATTTCACCCCTTGTTTTCTCTGGCTGAGAAAACAGATTTATCTTCTGGAAGCTCAGTGGCCTGAGTATGAAATGCAAGTTCAGATCCACCAGCTGTAAATTATTTTGTATGATAAATAGACTTTCTGAACCTCCAGTGAAAAAGAGGAAGGTAAATCGGGAAAGAATATAATCCACTTTCATTTGGCCTTTGTTATTTCAGATTAGCAATAAGTACTGATTTCCATCAGTAAGTAACATGTCTTCGTCAGGCAGCATTTGGTAACATTTTTCATAGATGAATAGAAGTCATGGTAGTATAAGCATTATTATAGGCCTGAAAATGAAATTTTAGATGACAGTTTTATACTGAACCTATATCCTAATGTTATCGCGAGGTTACACCTCCTCACGTGTTTTCATTTTGTTAGTAGAGGAGAAAGTTAAGACTTCAGTAAAATATTATAGATAGCATAAAAAGATTATGATGGACATTTGCAATATGTCATTAATTTCTTGACTCCTGTGTCCTGGCACATTTTGAAAGGAATTAGCAGTACCCTATTAGCAGTAGCCCTATTTTTGTACCCCTTATTTTTTTTCTTTTGAAGCTCAGTTACTCATGCTGTAACATATGAAGCCCAAGCAAACCCAGTTTGCCGCTGACAGAGTGACAGGCTGAGGGCAGGGCTGAGGCTGGCTGACACCTCTGGAGATGGTCACGTCCAGCTCCCTGCACAGAGCATGGCTAGCTACAGCAGCTTGCTTGGGGCTGCGTCCAGTTGTGGTTTGAATATTTCCAGGTATGGAACTCCACAGCATCTCTGAGAAGCCTGTTAATTTGTACATTGTACTTGCAAAACCCAAGTCCCTTTGTTTTGCAGAAATTCCAAAAGGCACCTTTCAGTAGCTTCTGCAAAGACAATGCTGCTTTTCATATCCTGTAGATCCTTCTAGAGGACACCAATCCCTGCAGGACTAACCCAAGGCACAGCCACTAGCTTTTAGTCAGAAATAGGGTGCAGTAGAAAAATGACCACAGCCTCATTGCCTAATTTGCTTAAGCAAGCACCCAGGCAGTTGGTCTGAAAAGGGCTGCTGGCAGCTCTGTCAGGTCATCCCACTTCTTCTCTCCTCTCCTCTCTTGCTTCTGTCCTTTCTCAGTGCCATAGCAGAAACTGGTCCACTTCAGGGGAAGCAAACTGGCTTTTGAGAAGCTCTAGGCTCTGGTTCTGTTGCTTGAAAACCCAGAGAGAGAAAAACAATCTGTGAATGACCAAAATGCCTGTCCAATGCATGATCCGTATTTATGAATCACTGTGTAATTAACCTAAGAAGTATCAGACCAATTAGAACAATCATGTAGCCTAGTCATTTTACCCATATTTAACACCACAAATTATATTTCTAGAAACAGAAAAGAGAAAGGGAAAAACTAAAGAACCCTCAAACACTTGGTGGTTGATGTGCTATTGATTTTTTTGTCTTCCAGGACTTGATCCTGCAAGCTCCCTGCACTTGGAATGCCTCCTGGCAACATCAGCTTAGAAGGTGTGGTTGTCTACTCATCTAGCAATGCACTTTGGTTACACGCTAAAGCAAGTACAGATTAATGAATATTTTAGCTCTGATATCCTCTTATATAAAACATAAAAATATACAGCATAAAAGGCAGCCAATTCCAGTTACTGAGTTCTCAGATCACTGCGGCAGACTAGAGATTCTGAAAGTCATGGGAGAAAAATTGTAGTGCCAGAACTCATGCAGGGAATTTTGAGCCCATCATCCAATATTCGCTAGATTTTTTTTTTATTCCTACCCAACAAATGAACCAATATATGATGCTTTACCCTCTCCCCATTTCTAGCCTTTCCTTTCTCCCTGCTCTTCAAACTTCTTTTGGAAAAGGCTGGATGGAAATACCTTCACTCCTCCAAATGCTATGAGAATAGCTGGTCTCCTAACACTTCCAGAGCAGCTTTACTTCAAATGCTGCCACAGCAGCAAACGGGTCTGATGAGGATTAACACCTCCCTGGAACTGGTGGATTTTGATCATTTACAGGAGTGACGTTACTCCCATTGCTCTCATTGATTTTGTTTCATAAATCCCAAGTGAGATATTATCCCCCTGTAGTTTAACTGCTTTTTAGGTGGTGGGAAGGATGGCAAAGTGGAAGAAAATGGGGGGCAGGTTGCACAGTTCACACTACATTTAATCTCCAATCCATATGTTTTATTTCAACTTTCTCTGGTTTAGGCTGCCTAATTTAAACTTTCAGCTTTGTTTGTTTCACTTCTAATTACTTCCTTTAGCTTCCTTCATTTTGTGATGCTTTACCCTGCTTTCTACTGTCTAAATTTGCTATGTATTTAGAGGCACTTAGATTCAGTTGTAAAGGAGGTCACACAGAGTTCAGAAATGTTTGGAAAGGGAAAAAAAGTCTGAGAAAGACCCCTATTTTTCTTTTCCTCATGAAGGGTGCTGATGGTTTTGCGATTTGCATGGTGGATGTTATTGGGGAGTAGCCCTGGTATGACTTGTCCACACGAACTCAGGACAGCGCAGTGTTGTGATGCTGCGTCCTCGCATGAGATTTTATCTGCACAGGAGCAGCGGGAGATCTACTGGGGGAGTCTGGGAGGAGAAAGGGAAGAGAGACAGTGTTTCACTCCAGTTCAAAATAATTAATCTAATCTTCCTGTTACTAATCTGACCAATTCATATCATCCTTCCCCTCAAAACAAGCTGCTGGATGTCGCATTCTCTTTTTATAGACTTCCTGCAGCCATTAGCCCTACGTCAGCTTATGTGATATATCAAGTATCCTTTAAAACTCTACATTCATTTGAATGAGTTCCTGAGTTATTAGTTCCTCCATCCACCCACTGAACCCTCCCTCTCCCTCCTCCCATCCCA
>NW_010227624.1:0-11431 GCF_000690775.1 Eurypyga helias | reverse complement strand
CAGCAGGACACTCAGAGCACCTACTTAGAAAATTATCTAGCCAGGAGGATGTTAGAGGTTTTATGTATATACGGAAGAGGACCAAAAACAATTGCCCAAGTAAAACATTTACACATAACTTCTGGCTTTCTCTCAGGCAGAGCTTTTGCAAGGGATTTATAGGTCAGATCGGCTCAGCAGTTTCAGCCTATTGCCCACCCTACCTTAACAAAGCTTGCGTGTGTTTGTACAGCTGTGCTCGTAGCTGTGGGAGTCCCAGGGATCCCACAAGCCTTCAGTTCCTCTACCTCCCCTTCATCATTTACCAGCACACAAATGTGCACAGAATGAAACTGTAGAAAACTGTCTGACTAACAGGTTAAAGGCCCAGGATTCAAACTCTGTTTATTTTCTTTGCCTGATTTCCTGCTGCTACAGTGAGTAAATGGTATTTTTCTCCTTGCCTTTTTACCTGTTTGTCTATCGCTGGCTGGCCAAGAATGAAAGAAACCATCCCTTTCAGGCTCCTTTAGAGGACTTCAAGGGACATACAGTGTTTGTGTGGTGCTCCAGGTCTTCAGCAATTTGTTCTGTTTTGGGGGGGTGTTGGTATAAAATGGAGGAAAGCAGGTAGAAGTAAAACCATCTGCACCTCCTGAAACTTCACGCTGAGGAAGGGACTTACTTTAATTAATAGTAAGCCAATTCACGATTAAGTCCAGTAAATACTTGATGCAGAGCAGTTCAGAGGCAGTTAATATACCTTTTTGAACTGGTGCCATGAATTACAAAGTTTGCCATCTGGGGAGGTATTACATTTGAAATTAAATAAAAAAAAAGTCAAGATGTTTCTGAAAATTAGCTAGCAAATTCCAGCTAATCTTAAATTCATTAGGATTTTTTTAAACAGCAAAAGAAAACAAGGAGGAAAAAAGGGTTCTTAAATTAGATCTATTAACCTAATAAAGTCCAGAAACTCGGAATTTCAATAAAATATTAGTTTAGCTAGTGATTTCAAAAGAAACTCTATTTGTATTTCAAGTATTATTGTCATTCCTAAAGTCTGATGCCAATTTGATAAAAGCTCTAATAAAGAAAACTCTACTAACAAAAGAAATTAAAAACTGTCACATTTTCAAAGGATCCTATTACTCAGTTCTTGCAGACATTTCTAATTAGAGAACTGTATTCATTAACACTTGATATGTTAGCAATCTGCCAAAATTTTTCCTTTTCTCTCCCAGGCATTTGGGCCTATGTTCTGCAATGAGCTAAGAGAAGACTCACGGTCACATCCAGAATGACTCTGAGGGTAGAAATTCAAACAGAGGGGGTGGGGACAGGAGGTGGAGAGGCTCCAACACAGACAGCCTGCAGGGGAAAAGGGACATTTAAGTTCTTTACTGTTCTGACCCCCACACCTTTTTGCGTTTTATAATTATGTAGACATAAAAAAGGAACAAGAAGAACATCAAATGTTGTCTCCATTGACACTTGTTTACAAAAGAGAACTCACTGATCATTTCAAAGAGGATTCAGTCACTGAGGGTTGTGTTCCTGATTGAAAAATTGGACTAGAAAAAGGAAGTCTGGCTGCAGGTTCTATTGCAGCACTCAGGATTGTAAGGGAAAATCTGGGACATTTGAAAACGTGAAATAAAAGATCCCTGTTGCTATATATTTTCTGGGGTGCCCTAATCTTCTGTTTTAAATTTTTTTTTTCTCAGATTAACCCATGCTTTACACATCAGGTAAGATGCTAGCCAGCTGAAATGAAATGAAAAGAGAAAGAGGAAGCGTATGAATATGGAAGTAACAGTCGCTTACAGAATGACCATATTAAAGCTTTGCATGGCCAGTCTTAGTGAGATGACCCAGGGAAGTATTATGAAGAAACACTGCATTAAGAAATGTAATTAAGGGTTAGAAATCGCCACAGTATTCTTCTAGACAATTATCCATACTACTGCTAAATCAAAGCTTTTGAAAGTCTTTAGGCTGGCTTAAACACATGAAGTTGGAAAAGGCACATTGAAGATTTTTTTAGGGGGGGGAGGAGAGGAGTTGCCTTTTGGCTTTTGACACCTTTTCAGGTTCATATTTTCATTATTTTTCCCCCATTTTGGTGGTTGAAACTTTTTTTTTTTTTTTACTTAAGAGCTGAAATGGTTTTATCATCACACAGTGTCCTCACTTCAGGATATGGTGGGACTGGAAGGAAAAGCTTCATGCCATACTGAATCAAAAGTCCTACTTAGCAGGTGAGGCCACACTCTGTTTCTTTCCACTGGCATACATGCAAGAGACCTTCAAGAAAACTGTTTTTCACAGTCCTGCCTCTTAACTCAGTAGAGAATTACCTCTGCCTCCTGGAAATGCAGAGGCATTGAGGAGGTAAGATGATAGGACCTCCATTGTCAAAGCTCAGGATAAAGGGAGGGGGAAATAATATTCAAATAACACTACAGACAGTCAAATTCTGTACATTGTCACTGAGGAAGTAAGATAAACCATATTCACTGCTGAATGTATGAATAGCTGAAGAAGAAGATAATCTTCTTTTCTAGTTAATGAAGAAAGTTAGATTATAAGCAGACAGTACAGGAAGGGGGTGAGGGACTGGAAAACTCAAGCCCTTCCCCTGGGATACATTTGGAAAAGATCTGTGGGCGAGCTGAAGGAGTTTTTGTTTGACTTTCCATTTGTTTGGTTTGTTATACTGCAAACCAGAAAAAGGACGTGGGTATAATACAAATCTCTCCAGTGTTACAGAAGATCCACCTCTTATATTAATCAAAACATGTGAAGATAGGCGTATAACTGCAAGAATTTGTATAGTATGGCAAGAGGGAAAGATTATTGCAAAAATCTGGAATGGATCTAGTCAGTGAACAGGGATAAAAGACAAATGCATCTCAGAGGTGATGAACGTGTTTGAAGCCTCCTCTCATCATGCATGCAAAAGTCGTGACGTGCTGTGCATCAAAGTAAGAAAAGGTGTACTCAAGACTGTTGACCTAAAAGCTACATGTATTTGTAAAGAAGTCTAGGAGCTTATTCCATAATTTAGGGGGGATTTTCTTTTGCTTTTATTAATTTTCCACGTACCAATGAATGTTATACCTCCTTCACTTATCTAAATAACAAAGATAAATCGATTATAAACAATGGAATTAAAACCAAGAAAATATGCTGCCTGCCACTTCCTTACCTCCTTTGTCTTCACTGAACCTAAAATTATAGGAAGATCTAAGTATGCAATATTTTTTCACCACTTAATATGCCAAATGCACGTTTATACATATTAAGATAGGAACATCTTGTCAAGACGCTTCAGTCTGCTTGCAACACATAATACATACACCTACACAGAACATGTTAATAGCTTTCAGAGTACAGTGGAAAGGCTTAATTACAATCTTCATGTTTTCCTCACACTTCTAAGGTGCCATATATACACTTCTGACCTTATAAGTGATTTCCCATTATAGGCTTCTAGTATGATTAGAGATAAACAACTTCCAAAGTGAAAATCTGACATGACTGAATGATAAAGCTTTTGTCATGCTGCTCCTTTGGGGATAAAAGTTCTGAACAGTGGATAATATATTCAGGTAGCTTTTTCCATTAGGGGATTGAAGTACTGAAATCTAGCATTTAGTAGATTTGTACAGTGAAACCAGATGGTATCAGCCCATATGTTTTTAAGTAGAGCGGCACATTACAAAGAGCACAACATGGTTGTTATCAGTCCTAGCAGAGAAACCAAGCTTTAAGGCTTATAACTGTCATATGTGAGGTCTGGATATTTGTAGAGCACTGTGGCAAAATTTTATAATTAGTAAGTGACACTATTCTCATGCTGGCAGCATTTAGATAAAAAATGGTTCTTAATCTTCCTTTTCTCTTTTCAAGAAGGATAGTGCTTCACTTCAGGATCATTCACCCTGTGTCCTTCTGTGGTTCTCACTGACATTGTGTCATTTAAACCTATACCTGCTAATCCATTGCCATTTAAACCTTGACCTGGAAATGTCACAGAAACTATAGCATACTGGGGAGTATGACCTGGTGATTGGAAGGGAGGATTTAGGAATATTGGAAAAGCCAGTCAAAAAGAAGCAAGAGAAGCACTGAAGAATAAGCTGGCATTGAAAAACACAGAGGCAAGTTCTTAGAGGAAACTGCAGTGTAATAAAGATTTCCTTCCCTATAGGTACCAGAAACACATTTTCCAGAAACAGCTATTGGTGTTCAGATGAACAGACGACAGAAAGGAAGAGAGGAGAAGAGTGGAAGAATTCAGTGGAAAATTGGAGAGAGGAAAAGGACAGGAAAAAAAATAAATGCACCACCAGGAGTTCTGGTTGTGATTTTAATAGCTCAGGACCTCACCAAACCTTAGTGTGTTCTGCACAGCTATTACCACTGGAGTGGGCAACTCCATAACTCCCAGCAAGGAGGTCTGTTGAAGAGGAAGCTTGTCTACTGCATGTGGGGGATAAACTGGATATTGTTCCCCATGTTTGGGCCTTCATCTCTGCTCTTGACTCTGAATGTACTTATAAAACTATACAAAGTTAAAAATAGCAAAGGTGAGTGTCGGTTTGGGTACAATAATAAGGTTGAAAATAAGGCATAGGTGCTTACACACAACAATGCAGTGTTCAAAATTTCTCGAAGGATGGATGTGGAGGTTTTGACCATTTTTTGTAACACAGAAAACTGCATCTCACTCAGGGAAATGTTGTGCAGTAACTTTCATTTCTACCGCTGAAGAATTAGTCTTAAGAGGCAAACTTTGTCCCAGCCAGTCTCCTATAAACTTAAATCAGGTTTGGGTTTCATCCTCAGATTTTGTTTTAAAACCTACGAAGTTAGAATTTGTAAGTGTGTAATAAACAGTGACATAAATCAGTGAGAAAGTCCTATAGAATTGAACTGGGTAAAGCATAACTATTTTCTCTGAAGAATTATCTAAGCTATTTCAACTTGTGAACATAAAACAGAATACAAGACACTGAATTATAATTGAACATTATTGTATATATTTATAATTAAGGGGCATATGGATAAATATATGTATTTATATAAAGTAAGGTAAAATAATGCATTCAAATATTCAAAGCAACATGAGTTAGCTTTTCTTTCATTTTCATTAGGATTGCAGTGTATAAAATGGTTCAAGGAGCGTTTGCCATTCAGCTGGTTTTGTAGGTGCACAGTTGGCTCCCTTCCTCCTCATGCTCCTCATCCTCGAAAGCAGCACCACTGCCAGCCTAAGTAGTCTGTTTCCAGTCTAGTCTTTTTTAATCATGATGAAAAGCCTAAAAGCCAGTAGAATTCCAATGTAATGACATTTTTTAAACAGAGGAACTCTCAGCAAGTATTTATTGTGATCAGCCTAATTACAGCAGTAGCAGAGACATGCCAATATGCCCATTATGGTTTTCTTACTCACTACAACCTCTCATTGCAGAAACTGAACTTTCAGCTCTAACAGTGGTGGCAAACCTGATGGCTTTTTTACAGCAGATGATATTCAAGGCCCCTGTTTGCTTATTTGAATATAGTCCACATTTGTTCTAAGAACTGAAATGACTCCTGGGCTATTTTTTACTTTCGTTTTTATTTTGGGATGAGGAAGAGCTTAGACAGTTATGAATGATGCAATGAACTTCTTCCCACCAGACTATTACTACTACAGTTCACACCAAAAAGCACCAGGTATTTTGCAGATGCACTTCTAACATCTAGGATGTTAAAAATGATGATTTCTGTGCATATTTTTTTTTTTTTTAATATGGAGAGATTAAATTCTGAAAAAGTTGTTAAAAAACAACTGTTCAGGTATTGTGACAATTGGCTTTGTTCTGAGTTGTATCAAAAGTGAGAGCTGACCCACTGCATTCTCAGTCAACTTTTGCAATGAGTAAAGGTACATTGGAGGGGAAAATTGATACAGCCTTTCTTACCAGAAGGAATTAAGATTAGCACAGCCGTTAAAAACTTGAGAAAAAAACTCATGGTCTTGTTGACTCCCCACAAAAAGATTCGTCCTTTCACCTGCAAGATTGCTTTGTAGGGCAGTAACTCTGTTTATGTCCTTGTATTTCATGCACACTACTACAGAACAAAGAGTAGGGCTCACCAAAACTGAGGAATGGTCTTGCATCCTCCTAGAGGGATGAGAGGATGAGTGTAGTGAGAAAACCCAAATAATAAGCAGAATATGATGTCATTCTCCAGGTCCAGAAAGATAGCTGGCTTCCTGAAAGTCAATTAAAGACAGGAATTTTTAAACTTGGAGCTCAAAGTTAGGATTGAACATCTGGACAGACAATGCGAATGCCTGCAATCAACACCAGGCAAGAGCTTTAAATGAGCAATTTAGTGGTCTTAGTTGAGTTTCTTCTTTTGACATTTCTGTACTAAGGAAATAAACTTGCCATGACAATGGCCACAATGGACATTTTTAATTTCATTTTCTTACAGAAGTTTGTAGCAAATTTCAGCTGCTCACCTGGATCATTTATATATCACATTTATGTACCACAGAGGTACAAATTCAGACTGGATATTTAATGATCTGTAAGAATTTGCGCTCTCTAATTCTTAAATCCAAAGGTAACATCATACAGATGGCATGAGAAATGCAATGCTATCTGGCTTCGTTATCTTTCAGAAGCAGGAATAAACAGCAAGACTGAATCGTTTTATGGCTTCAAACTAGGGTCCTTTCTTTTTCTTATATCTAATTCATATTCTATTCTGTCTAGTCACTTTGTAACAAAAGTGCCTTTATTGTCCTCACTTGTTAGTACATATAAGTAATGCAATAGGGAACAGCAGCTTAGCAGTGAGAGCCTGCTCCACATTTCCTGTTTTCCAGGAGTTAAAGAGAGATTTTGCATAAAATCAAACATTATATCCTTGCTATTCCTTCTGAACATAAGATTCTTTCTCATCATCCCAGAAAAACTTTGCAATTATAAAAAATTCAAAGCTGATTTTTTGGGCACTAGAAACTACCAAGAAATTCTCATGTGCTTTTTAAAAAGTCACAATTAATTGATGTCACCTTATTTTTTAAAAAAACTTCTGCTGTGACAGATATTTATGTTTCATATAAATAACATTTTCTAACTAAGGTTCCCAAAGTTTAAGTTTACTGTACTGTGTGATTTAAAGCACAAGAAACCTTTTGGTATATTTTCTGTATTTTTCTTCTTTTTTTTTTTTAATTTTATTTTAGAAGTGCACGTATGAAGTTAAAGCAATTATTGTTTGAGCTTCTAAGTTACCACTAATTGGTTTTCACCTGAAATCACAGAACTTAATTGATCCAGGATATGATAAGTTTGGTCCATATTATGTGATTTTCAACCACTTCATAACTTTTATAAGAAATAACTGTGATGATATAAGCAGTCACCACATTCTTTTCTCACCAGGAATATACATGTATTAATTCATATGCACAATAAGCAGCAGGAAAAGGTTAACTCCAAAGGGAGAATCCTATATCACTCAAGTATGTAATTGCATATTCACTATATGTGAACCATTACATGCCCAGCTGAGCGGTATAATCACCATGATTGTAGGTGCAAATTATGTAATTGTACATGCTGGTTGGTAACAGTCATAGCTATCTGCCTGTGTAGTCACCTCATTTGCATGTGTGACAATGGCCTCTGATCAAATTAGGGAATTCATTATAGAGCAAAATATTTAAGAAAACAGAGCCCTAAAGAGTAAGTCTAATTTCCATACAAATGTCTCTAACCATGAAACAAGCTTGGAAAGGTACATGGAAAAGAAACAAAATTGTCTCCCAAGAATGTTATTAGAAGATTTTCACATGGTGTCACAACATTTTTAAACAGCAGCTGCTGATCAAATTAGGGAATTCATTATAGGGAATATCATTCAAATGGCACTGCTGCAGGAATCAGTATGAAGGAGCCCTTGCGGGAAAGTCTGTTAAAAAAACATGGGTATTAAAGGGAAGTCATGTGAATGTCAGTTCCATTTTGCAACTATTAATCTAATGCTTCAACCTAACACACATTTCCAGCCATTGTATATCTTCACTTGCATCACCTGGTGTTGGGCTTCACCAAGGGTAAGCCAACTGCTCCATAGAAGGAGTTGAGGATGGACCTGTTTAATTGGCTGCCTGTACTTTCACCATCTCTGGCACATGTTCTTTTTTCCTCTTACACTCTCACAAAGCAATCTTAAACTCTTATGCTAAGAGGAAAGGTCACTTGCTTCCTTTATAATTAACAACCTACTACTGACTGCTGGAATTTTAAAGGGAACAAATCTTCCATAAAACACCCAGTTTCATAGTCTGGATGGGCACATGTCCGAAATTATGATCTAATTCACAGCCTGTTGCTCGAAAATGATGCACGATGTTAACCTAGCCTTAGGAGGGTACTAAGAGCATGTCTACACCACCCAGTGCAGCATGAGAAAGAACTCAAAGTAGTGCCACACAAATGGGTAAATCTATAGATTCACGGCAGTATAGAGCCAAACAAGTTACACAGCACTGCTGCTCCCAAGTTAATCGAGGGATTAATCCTGCTGAGATGTTTTTGTACACGCGACTTCTCAGTGGGATGGATTTCCTAAGTCAGAGTACAGCACTTGAGTGGCTGTTTCTGTCTCCAAGGGCTTCACAGACGTCTCAACCTGTATTAGCAGATGTTAAGCAACCACAATGAATGAGGGATGTGTATCAATGCTACATTAGAGTTACTAGTACCCAGCACATTCAATCTGAAGGTTTGTTTTGCAAACATCAATGGCGGGTTACAATGACCTACTATAATTAACACATAGATAGGTTAATTGGGGCACTTAGTGGATTTCTTCTTGATCCCAAGTAAGTGCTATGCTGCACATCAGTGTAGCTGTTTTGTCTACTGCTCTTCCTTGGACTTACCAAGTGAGCTTTCATCTCTTGTCTACACTTCAATCCTTAACTTCTGTAATCCTGTCTATTTAAGAAGCACTTTGCTGAGAAGCACTACTTTATAATAGTTTAGTGAATTAGTAGTTCTTGTGATGATGCAGCATTAGTCTTGCACATTTCAGTATGCATCCTAAAACCACTGCCAGTCATGTCTGCTTGTCAGCTTGCAAAGTGGTTCTTCTGTCTACATAAAACCTGGCCAGGAAGACCGTACAATCCTATCTGCACTATCTTGTTTTCTATTGAAAGTCTGTGGTGGAGAAGGATGACAGCTATGTCTGCATCCACCAGCTATACCAATGGCCCTTGTTAAGCCATCACTTTCTTATTTTTTCTGTCTTTGGGCTCTATCTCATATATCTGCTTTCTGGGAATCCAAAAGCTGCAGAAAATGATAAAAAGAATTTGGCACCTGTGTCCTAAAAACACTTCCAGCCATGTCCATTTGTCAGCTTCCAAGTCAACCTCATGTATAAAATCAGACCTATAGGGCCTGTCACCCACTCCAAGAGCCAAACAAATGGGAAGAGCTCAGAGAAGGAAATGTATGGAAATTCTTTCACAAAAGACAAATCCTTCCAGAGGCAGGCTACAAAAGCCCATCTGCTCTGCTGAGCAGATATGTGGGCATGATCCCCTCTTTGTTATTTATGTGGGGCTTAGCTTCATAAGGTGGAGTAAGAACAATACCCCTGTTCAACACCAGCTGTATAATTTTAGATAGCACTCAATAGCTAATTGAGCAAGACCGATCCCAGTCTGTCAGCATAGTGTGGTCTGCCCTGTTGCAGGAAGTGTTGTTTTTGGAACAATGTTGAGCAGCCATTGCCATTTTACTGTCTACTGACAGAAATTAATAGTGAAAGCCTTGTAGAGTAATTTATCAACAGCCGTTTGAATTCACACTTTTTTCAGCCCTCCTATCTCCAGACCAGCAAAGGACTGCCTGCCTATTTATGTCAAAATGTCAGTGGAAGGTAGAAATTGAGCAGGATCAACTCCTGGGAGTAACTGATCTCAGTGACGCAGAGTTTGGTTAAACCCCGCTAGGACTAGGTTTTTGAACGGGGCTGAAATGCCCTGGCTCAGGCCTCTGACCGGTCACAGGAGAGATGTAAACACAGACGCAGCAAGGCCACCAAGAGCCCAGCCCTACCAACACAGCGCCCCAGATAGCACAGTTAGCACCAGATGAAACGCCGGGAGAAAACCTCTGAAAGAAACGACCGTTTTTCTTCAATTCAACCGTGTAACATAAAGTAAAAAATACAGACACGTTAAATGACATGAGAAGGAAGTTTATTTTCAGTCTTCTTATCTTTTTTCTTTTTTTTTTTTTGATTAAATAGAGCACATTCCCACTCTATTTCTCAAAGAGAAAATATGAACTATGGCCCTTTGAAAATGTTTTGTCAATTCAGTTTCATCTGCTGGAAATACCAGGCTAAGATTAGTGTTCCTTCATATCCATAGACTGTGCCTGTGACACAAATTGTGTTACCGCCTGCCTTAAATGACAGTATAATTTCCCTAGAATACAACAGTACCCCCAGATGTACCTTATTAATAGTGACAGGGTGTATACAAAGAAAGCTAGGGTGGTGGTGCAATTTCTATATTTGAAAAGAAATAAATTAACATCAGAATGAAATTCTAGCATACTGTACCATACAAAATACAAAAAAGAAAGACGTTCATGGGGTATTGCTATTCCTGGGGAATAAATATTATTTTTAAAGGGAATGAACAAAATTAGGACTATTTGCTAGTGAGAAAATTATTTGAAGTAATATTTGTGTTTATGTATGTATAAACATAAATTGCAAGTAAATCTTAAGTAAGAAAATACCACTCTCAGCTACACAGCAATTCTGAAAAGATTACCTTTGAAAATTAATCACATTTACGTAAAAATACCTTTGTATGCAATAGTTTTGAATAAGATTAATCTATAGACAGGTTTGTCCTTACCATGTTTCTCACAATCTAGCATCACTAGGGAAAAATAGGCTTTACAGTCTTGCAGAAACTTTGAAAGCACATTTTCCAATAGCAGGCTTTATTTTCAGCAATTTATCTTCTGCTGCTTCCTTTCTCTGAATGCTACTTTTGATACTGGTTTGCGTGAAGGATAACAGCAAACTGGCTGGAAGAACCTCAAAGGGGGTGGGTGGAGAGAAAAAAAATTAAAAAGGCTGCTCTGTTTGACAAAGAAAAATAAGCTTTCCCATTCTCTCATGCAAAAAGCTGATTTTTCCATTTTAAAAAGAAGTTATGGTGTTCTTAAATTTCTGGCAGCACCTAACATGATCTTCATTATTTGGTATCTTAGCCACAGCATCAAAACCCCAAAAATCCAATGAGGAAAAATTATTTTTTTTCTTCAAAGGAACACATCGTGTACTCCAAATAAATGCAGAGAGGAGTTTTGTGTTTGGTTCCCCCTTCTTCCCACCGCCCCCC
>NW_010227623.1:17795-18019 GCF_000690775.1 Eurypyga helias | reverse complement strand
GTGGATTGAGAACAGTCCTGAGAAGGGCTTGGGGGACAAAAAGCTGAACATGAGCCAGCAGTGTGTGCTGGCAGCCCAGAAAGCCTGCAGTACCCTGGGCTGTATCAGGAAAAGTGTGTCCAGCAGGTCAAGGGAGGAGATTCTCCCCCTCTGCTCTGCTCTTGTGAGACCCCACCTGGAGTACTGCATCCAGCTGTGGAACATTCAACATCAGACGGATATAG
>NW_010227623.1:0-17756 GCF_000690775.1 Eurypyga helias | reverse complement strand
TGGAGCACCTCTGCTATGATGAAAGGCTGAGAGAGTTGGGCTTGTCCAGCCTGGAGAAGAGAAGGCTCCAGGGAGACCTTATTGCAGCCTTCCAGTACCTGAAGGGGCCTACAAGGAAGCTCTGTGGGGGGACTTTTTACAAGGGCCTGTAGTGACAGGACAAGGGGTAATGAGCTTGAAGGTGGGGAGGTTTAGATTAGATATCAGGAAGAAGTTCTTCACGGAGAGGGTGGTGAGGCAGTGGAGCAGGTTGCCCAGAGAAGCTGTGGATGCCCCATCCCTGGAAGTGTGGCCAGGCTGGATGAGGCTTTGAGCAACCTGGTCTAGTGGAAGGTGTCCCTGCCCATGGCAGGGGGGGGGGAATAGATGATCTTTAAGGTCCCTTCCAACCTAAACTATTCTACGATTCTATGATTCTTCATCAAACCTTTGGAGGCTGTACTGTATCTATCTGGGATGGACTTGGCTTTCTTCATAGTAACCCTTTCCATTTGTGACTAAAGCAGCACTGGTAATACACAAACATTTTGACTATTGCTGAGCAGTTAAGACTCTACTTTTCCCAGTCTGCCACTTCTGTGAGTTGACTAGGGGTGCACAGTGCAGACACCAGGAGGAGACACAGCTAGGATAGCTGATTCCAACTGACCAAAGGGATATCCCACACCATATGATGTTATGCTCAGCAATAAAACCGGGAAAAGGGTTTTTCCTGGGAGGTAGTCATTGCTTGAAGACTGGCTAAGAATTGGTCTAGATGTAAGACATGATGAATCCATCACTTAGTTTTGGTTTTCATAGTTATTTTCTCTCTTTCCTCTTTCCTTAACTTAATAAACTGTCTTTATCTTGACCCATGAGTTTTCTAACTTTCACTCTTCCTGATCTGTCCCCTATCTCCATGGGGGTGGGGAGTGAGCGAGTGTATGCTATTTCTAGGGAGGCCGTTCTCCCTACAGTCCTCCACAGACCATTTCAATGGGAAGAATGGTCCCATTTATCTTTTCACATGCACTTAAGTGTCCTCTGCTACTTAGTGTTTGAAATACGGGTTTCACTCTGCTCATGACAACAATTTTCTAGAGCTATTACCTAGTTGAGAAGTCAAATCAAGATGCTGTTTCATAAAATCTGAGCCCTGGCAGGGATTTCTCCTCTCCATAACCACCAAGAGAGAACACAAGTACCTCTGTCAGGTTCGGTTGCAGAGTACTATCTTCCAGAGTGGCAACAATTCAGACAAATCCCTGTGTTCAGTGTCTGTTGCTGAGTATCTCTGGTCAGTAGACAGCTTCATTAAACCAATTTTTGAGTTTACTTACCATGCTCTCTTGACTACATAGGATATTAGGTACTTTCAGTTTCATCATCTGGACTAAACTCAACAACTTAAGTATGTAATCTGAAATAATTTCATTTAAGTCACTATGATAGCAATTATAAAAATTCATCCTAGAAAATAAAATAAAGCACTTACCAATTGTGGAACAGCATTACTAAGAGCAACAATCATTCATTGGTGAGGTAAATTCAGCAAACCTGAAAACAAATAAACTGAATTTCTGTCCTCAAATTTCACTTTTTAAGAATTGAAAAGTATTGTCTTGCTGTTTGAAAGATTTGTATGTATTTGTCATTGCTAAATCTCTCTTAGTTTCACTGACTATATTTTTCATAATTTAAGACAAAGAAATAAAATCAAAATGAAATGTTAGACTGTTATTTATATATATGCAGGAATTCTAAATACAAATAGAATAAGGACATAACCGCTCCAGAGCCCTTCACCTCCTTCTCTTCATATCTCTTTTCCTTCACAAAAAGCACACGAGTTACACACTGTAGAACAATGGGAGAAAATACACTAGAAGTTTTGATACTGTGATTAGTATTTTCCTTATTAAGTTCAAAGTCTTATTTCTGCTGATGTCAGTTTGCAGAACATTAAGTTTATGTTTGCTCAATCTGAAACCTCTTATGTAAACCCAGAACACAATTCTGTGTTTGTACTGCTGTGCAATATATTTCTTGGTCAGGTGTTTCTACCATGAAAGCTCAGTTGTAATCAGATATGCAGCAAGACCCGCAACTGGAAGAGTAATGAACGCACAGGGGGAAAAAGACAAAACTTCAAAGTAACCTGAAAAGGCTAAAGCAGCAGGGGTTGAAGGCAATGGGAGCATTCTGAATAATATTAAATGTATTGCCCTGACTTCACTGACTAGAGAGAGAAAATTGAATTCCAGGGGCAAATTAAAAATGTAACTATTTACTGCAGGCATGTGATCAAATAAAATAAGACATTCTGTTAAAGTATATTTATTTTTGATCTCTCCTAATATGATTCCATTTCCTCCCCATGCACCTTGATAACTTCAGAGAAAGAAGGGGATGAGTTTATGCTTCTTGAATTATCCTTTCTGATAGAGGTATATAGTAGAAAAACATGCATTTGACTAGTAAATGCACAATATTCAACATGTGAGAACAGTATACCACCTCTAAGATTACAACACAGAGCAGGAGACCAGTAGGCTGCATTCCCGAACACTGGACTAACACTGACCACTCATCCAGCCAGACAGTCACTAAAGTCCCTCTTCATTCATGTGTTTTCAGGACACAGGGAAGTAACCAGGACAGTTAATGAAGTGAAATACATGCAAAAGATTACATGTATTGTAGGGGTTCTTGTCTTTATGCAGTAACTAAATTTTAAAAAAAAACCATAGACTACGACAAACTGTGTCCTCACAGCAATCAGTGCTAGTCTCCCTGTTAAAAACAAAAGTGTGTAAGTACTATATAAAGGTGTACAGAGTTGAAGGAAATATGGCAACAGTTAAAAGCTGAGGGCAATCATAAAATATGCATGCATATATGCATGTGATATGTAATTAAAAAGAAAGAACTGGCTTTATCGATGCAATTTGGAAAATACAAACTGAGAGAATAGAAATTTGAGGATGAATTAAGTTTATAATAAATTCATAATAACAAAGTAAGGTTGGTCAAACGGTGGTAGTAAACTTTTCAAGCACCGGCATAAGCTGATATCCCAGAAGAACATGGCCAGGTCATGTGACTTCCCCAGATACTAATCAAACCCTGTTCAGGTACTCCCTGAAACAGATGTGATTCCTCTGTATTTGAGCAACCCCGAAATTATTAGTTTTTCATTAATCTGTTCAGCTGCTTTTTCAATCTATGTAAAATCTGACCCTCCATGACTATCTCAGCTACTCATCATGTGAAGAATCATCTCAGATATTTTTTATTTCCATACTGATTCCACCTAGTTTCACGTGATGCCCCTTAACTTCTTGTACTGGAAGCAACACTAAATAATGTACCTTTCTCCAGTCTATCGACACTGCTAGTGATTTTCTAGATTGCTATCCTATTCTTCTGCTCCTTATCTGTGCTGACTCTCTAAAACAAGTCATAGTTACTATGCACATGTAGTTAGGTCCCTAATGCCATTGAGTTTACTCAAGGTTAGGAGCCTAAGTACACAGAATGGTTTTATGATAAATCACAGAATAGCTGAGGTTGGAAAACACCTGTGGAGATCATCTAGTTCAAGATCCCTGCTTACTAAAGGCTGAGTTAGAACAGCTTGCTCAGGGACAAATCCTGTTGAGTTTTAAATATCTCCAAGGATGGATACACCACAACTTCTCTGCGCAGCATGATTGAGTCTTGGCCATTCTGAAAGTAAAGAAGCTATTTTCTTACGTTTTAATAGAATTTCCTGAATTTCAATTTGTGCCTATTGTCTCTTGCCTTGTAACTGATCACCACTAAAAGTCTGGCCTCACCTTCTTCATTCCATCCATCAGATATATCTACACATTGATAAGATCTTCCTGAGCCCTAAGAAGTATTTTGACACAGACTACAGGAATGAAATTAAGATAGAAAAAAATTATTTGGGAATTTCAGTTGCAAACTAAAGTTGAATATGGGAAGTTTATAAAATAAATGAATAGAATATTTAAAAACAAACAAACAAACAAAGAACAAACAAACCCAAAACCCCAAACAGGAAGGTATCATATTTTTGCTCAAAACCATAACTGTTGCTCATGTTTGGATAACTTACCTGGTTCTTCATTTAAATAAGAAGAGAAAAGGAATCAAGGAATCAGGTGATTATAGATTTGCAATTAAGAGAATGTTGTGAAGGGGTGTAATACAAACACTGATTTTCATTCACACTTAAATGTCACCTCAGTAGCATTATTACAAGGGGTTACTTCATTATTTGTTTTCATGAAGGTTTGTAAAGCCCAAAAATATTTCTAATCACATGGGATTTCAGTATCTGTTTATAATAATAAAACTAATAAAATAACTGCAAAGAATTTACAAACCCAGATCTCAGTAACTAAAATCCAGTCACTAATGCCATATGAAATGCCTGTAACCCAGTGGATTATATTTTTTCCCATATTCCTTTAATAGATCTGTTATTTCATAGCAACACATTCTTAAGAACTCTTTCGAAACAATAATGGAGGTAAATCTAAAATTAATATAGCATCTGCAGAACCACATTTTTTACTAGTGTGAAGGATCAGTTGTGTTTATGTGACTATCAACATGCTATTCTTAAGGCAAGAATATTTTCAAGGTAGTGTCTAGAATATTATCAATAGTCTTTTGAGTCATTTATTGCTCTTTGCTCCATAATGAACCCCTGCTTTCATAACCTAGAGTAAATCCTCAGTAACTGTGATTTTGAACAGCAAAATTTAAAGAAAAATTGTAAAATAAGTATAAATATTCAAACATATCTTTCTGCAAGAGACATCATCTGCTGTCATTGCTTTCCAAATTCTTGTTTTTTGACTGTCAATATTGTGAATCTGCATTTCAAAAATAACAGCATTCTCAGATTTGTGTGGTAGTATTCTTAAATCCAAATATTAGCAATCTTTAATGTTTTGATCCCACAGAGAAATTGTCCGAACTTTCCTAAGTAGTGTAATTTTCAGCATTTTTAGGAGGGCAGGGAAGAATTCTTTCCTTCTTCACTGAAATTTCTTTCAAATGTTCTGTTCTAAATTTGACTTCAGTTCTGTATGTCCACAGTGTAAGCTTATCAGCTATATTCCCTTAGATACTTCCCTTCTTAGCCGAGTGCTGTACATTTAGACATTTATTTCAGCACCACTAGTCTATCTCATAACTACTTAACTTAAAATGTGGATGTTTGTGCCACTGAAGTGTCTAAATCTCTTCATGTGCAGAAGACATTTTACTGAATGTCTGAGGATTTGCAGGAGGGGCACTGTTCAGACATTTAAGATGATGGTAGCTGTTTGTTCAATAGTGTCTTATGTCTGGAAATTTAAACAAAAGTATTTCTCTCAATTCTATCCCTTCTGTGCCTTTTAAGCACTACCTTAGCCTTCTGTCACTCTGATAGAATTTGAGGTTTATGGCTTTTTTTTTTATGTGGAAAAACAGATATCCACTTGCACATCTTGATTGTGCAAGGGTTTTTAGATATTTTTTTAAGATATAGTGCTTAAAACCAAAATTAGTTATTTGGTACAATTTACAAATTCACTGAGGGTCCTTAATCCCATTGACTTCATGTCAGCTAAGATGCACTGACATATTTCAGATCTTGTAAATTTCCTATTTGTCTAATTACCTTTTAAAAAATAAGGTGTTAAAAAGCTGACAAGCATGCTTTAGGAAGAGAGTGGGAGAACACAGAATTAAATACAAATTTCTGGGATCTCAGGTTATGTATAAATGAGAAGAAATTATTTTCCTTAGTTATATAGAGCTGTGTACAAAATATACTTCTACTAAGTTAAAATGGTTTGATCACTTTAAAAAAAGTCTTAAAAGATTTTGATTCTGATTTCATCAGATAATGGCATTAGCATTTCCATACCCTTTAAAAAACAAACAAACAAACAAAGCAAAAAAACAAAACCAAAACTTCCTGGAGATTTATCAATTATGTGATAGAAACATCTCAGTTACAAACCTCTTAAATTTAAAAAATATGCATTTGCTAATCAATTTGGTATTAATTTAACATACAACAACTCACTCTCAGATATGGATTTTGTGTAGCAGCATGTTCAAGACCACATTTTCTGTTTACCGATTTTGGAAGTTCGGCTCCCATACAGACTGTCCTGCTTAGAGCAAATGCCAACCTATTTAAGACATAACGTTCACCTAGTATCCACTACAAATACAACTTTCCCAGGAGCAAATAAGCTACGTGATGTCAAAAAGTCAAACACCACTCTCATTTATGTTGACTTTACTAGTGAAATACATGTGAAGGACTAATACAGTTACTAAGAGTAGAGTTTGGCTACAGGATAAGCAGTGTCAGATGCTTATTTTAGCTGTGGCAGCAGGGTAGGAAAAGTTGCTATGCATATGCTACATGAGGAAGTACTGCTGGGTTCCTCCAGAAGTGTGAATTTTGTATGAATCAAACCTGTGTTGTAACTAGTAGGTTTTGTTTGTTTGTTGGTTGGTTTTGTTTGTTTGTTTGTTTCTTTTGAAGGAGAGCTCTGTTTTAGGCCCACTTTGCAGTATCAAGTTACCTTTGCTAAGCTATCAAGATGTGCAAAAATTAAAAAAAAACACCTTCAACACGGAAATTGTGCTGGCAGATGGGCCTACCACTCCATCTGCTTCCTACTCCTGTGAGAAGAGAGCTTTTGTTGGCTTAGTTTGTCTTCCAGGGAATGTAGGATAGCTTTGCTGATAATGATAAAACCCACAAACTTTTCTTGTTACCATATGCTGTGTCTCTTCCTCAGCACTCTGCTGGTAGAAGCTATGCCAATCATGCTTATAATGCAGCCCTGTCCAATTGTAGTGAACGATCCAAAACTTATTTAAAATATACACCTTTTAAAGTCTTATTGGGAGACTAATTTATACAACTTTGAAATGCCTTTGCATTTCCCCAGGTGAGTAAAGGGAACTTTGTGTATGTTAATACCAGACTTGAAAGCTAACTATATCTGAGTCATTAATTCTTCAGCGGTAAGAGTAAGCTGTAATCCTGAGGTGAATGAAGACTTCTGAGGTATGAAAGACTCAGGCTGACCTTGCCAGTGCCAGTAATCATGTTTAGAGCACAAGCAGATTGCACTGCAGGGATTTTAGAAGGGCAATATAAGCATGTATGCACTTCCAGGGTCTTAGAAAATGTCTGTGTCTTTAGACCATCAGCAAAAGAAAGATGAAGTAGTTTTACAAGAGATCTCCCATGGCATAACGCCTTGTACACGTCTGTACTTCTGCTACATGCACAGCTACATTTATGCATGGGTACATACGTAAAGTGTGGACAAACATACTGGATTATATTTTTATTCCGCCTCTTTATTCTTGTGAATATTTTGGCAAGAGCAAAATTAATAAGGCTTCCATCCTCAAAAGTCTTTGTAAAATGTTTGATGTGGGTCTGACAGCGAAATACAACGAATTGCTGAACTGCAGCACATGGTCAGTTGAAAAGTAAATCTCTACAATAGGTATGCCTGTAGTATCTACAGAGTAAAATCTAATTGCAAAAAAAAAAAAAAGAGCGATGTGGAGTTTTTTATATATACTTCTTTAGTGATACTTATATAAGGGAAAAAATTACTTGGTTCTAAAAATACAATAATACACTTTAAAAAATCTCTCCATTTTATGTTCTAATAATAGCCTTATTTTAAAAGAAGAGCAGGGGCCAAGGGAATTTTCCTTCACGTAAAGGAATAGCTGCTTTAATCTTTTTATTATTTTGGAAAAATGAATTATTTGCATGAACATTTTAAATATTCATTGATGTATGCTAAGATCTTTTCCTTTCTAATTTGGGCTTTACATCTTCAGAGTGAGCAACAGCCTTTTAAACTTAGATTTTCAGTGAAATTTTTGAAGAAGAAATATGACATACTCTTTTCTTCTTTTAAAAAAACAAACTTAAGCCCAAAACACAATGTACACCATCCCTCCACCCCCGCCTCCCCCCACCCTTAGCTTTAGTCATTAGATATACTCCAGGAAGTGATCTCTATCTTTGTTCTAAAAGAAGTCAGCATGTTGCTATTGCTGCTTGTCTTAAAGTTCTTGTCCAATTTGTCATTCAGTATTGTAACACCATCACAGCAGACTCTTTACCACTTAAATGATAAAAGTTTCAATAGGCACTTTAGTGGAATTACGAAAAAGCTACCACTCTTCCACTGTGATGCCAGAAAGCTATCTTCTTTCTATGTCAGGTCAGTAAACTGTACCTTGTAGGCCTGAGCTTGTCTCAGTGTAATTCCAGAGTAACAAAATAACAACAACAAAAAGCTGTGTATATTACAGGATTTATCTTTCCTTCGTAGATCAAACCAAAACTGACAGTAAGATAAATGTAGTAACTTGCTGGAAACAACTGCTGTCTTTTATAGTCAAAGGATTCCTGTCCTATTATAAAGCTTAGGTTTATCTTTTAAACGTGTTGTTGGTTTACTTTTCTTTCTATTTCATTGTTGTGGTTGTACTTAAGTGACTTTGTCAGGGTTATAACTTTCTTCTTCTCCGAACATGTCTGCCAAGATCTTAAAGCGAGGTCCCCAGTCACTGAGATAGTCATAATCCTGGTCTGCCTCTGTGGTAAGGGAGTCTATAGAGCTGAGAGACTCTGCAACAGATCCATTTCCTTCATAAGCATAGGTTGCCAAGGAGTCATAAGGAGGTGCAGTTGGATCTACATCATTTTCCTGCAGCCTTTGATTAATGAAAACTCTTATGTCTGTGTTATCTTCCACTGATGGTCTCTGACGTGGAAAACGCAAGGTATCTGGTTTTATGTCCCTGCGTATTTTGTTGTCTTCAATCACTTTGGGATTCCTCAGGGCACCTATGTCAAAAGCCTGGGTGTCCTCTTCTCCACCTCCTTCATCATCATAATGGATAACATTATCTCTGATGTCTTCTTTAGAGGTCATCAGGGTGTCCTTTTTCTTCTGCCTCCGTAGTGCTACATACAGTACCACAATGACTGTAACGAGAGAAAACTGAAGTTAAGACATGCACAGAAATAATGTGGTACTCTGATGATATATCACTGTACCTTCCTTTGAAAGTTGCAACGAATCCAAAGGACGTTTTTTCCTTAAAATACATGCTCCTACTATTCTTTCAAAAATAGCAGTGCTCTAGTCTATGAAAAGTCATTTGCTGTTTGATGTATGAGTCTAACTCCTTAGTTCTTGCTGTGCTGCTGAAGGAAGTAACAAATAATTTTCCTACTGGCCTACTTTGTGAACAAATAGAATTGGACAGGACTTCAGCTTTTTAGCGCAGAGAGACAGAGAGATGGGATTTTTTAGAAAATGTCTTCCATAGCAAAATAGAGAAAAATCCCCAAATTTCCACACTGCAGAGAAAAAAACCCACAGTATCAAAGAGAAAAAAAATAAAATTAATATTTGAATTGGAGAAAAAATAATTCTACTTCAGATTTTTATACATCACACTTTGACCTCTTCAGGAATCTGTTTTGAAAAAACTCACGTGATATTGTTCTGGACAGAAAAGGGGTCCAGGAGATCTGATTGATTTTCAGGTATCACCTCCTCCAAGGCTAACAGTGGTTCATCTCAATGAGCAGGAAATCTAGAAAAGGCAGCAGGATGCCTGCATAGATGAATAATGAGCTCCTAACTAAACTCGGATTTTAAAAAGAGATATATAAGAGGTGAAAACAAAGAGCAGGTGAGACAGGAGGAATATACAGTTACTGCCTGAACATGCAGGGATGCGGTTAGGAAAGTCAAAGCCCATCTGATGTTGAACCTCGTGAGAGTCATGAGTAGAAACAAGATCTTGCATGATAGCAGCAAAAGAAGTAGGGAAAACCTGTGCTCACTGTTCAGTGCAGCAGGGGACCTTCTGACAAAAGACACAGAAAAGGCCAATCTACTCAATGGCTTCTTTGCCTCTCCCTTTATTGGTAAGGTCATCCTTCAGGAATCCCAGGTCCCTGAGACCAGAGGGAAAGTCTGGAACAGAAAGACTTATCCTTGATGAAAGAGGGCCAGGCTAGGGAACACTAAATAAACTGGACACACACAAGAACATGGGACTTGATGGGATGCATACATAAGCAATGAGGGATATGACTGATGCAATTGTGAGGACACTTGTGCTAATTTTGGAATGGACATGATGACTGGGAGAAATTTTTGAGGACCAGAGAAAGTGACAATCCTATTTTCAAGAAAGGAAAGAAGAATGAGCTAGGGAACTACAGGGCAGTCAGCCTCTCCCTGATCCTGAGGGAAGCGATACAGCGAATAATTCTGGAAACCATTTTCAAACCTATCAAGCACGAAGGGTATGAGTAGTCAGCATGGATTTCCTGATTTTTAATCTAAACATCCCTAGCAGGGAGGTTTAGATTAGATATCAGGAAGAAGTTCTTCACGGAGGGGGTGGTGAGGCACTGGAACAGGTTGCCCAGAGAAGCTGTGGATGCCCCATCCCTGGAAGTGTTCAAGGCCAGTCTGGATGAGGCTTTGAGCAATCTGGTCTAGTGGAGGGTGTCCCTGCCCATGGCAGGGGGGTTGGAACTGGATGATCTTTAAGGTCCTTTCCAACCCAAACCATTCTGTGATTCTGTGATTCTATGATTCTATGATTTATAAAGGTGAAACTGTGCTTAACTCATCTGAAAGCCTTCTACAATGATGTCCCTGGTGGGTGAAGGGAGAAAAATGCATTGTTTTTATCCTAACTTTAGCAAATTTTTTGATGCTGTCTCCCATAGCATCCTTCTCAAAAAAACTGAGAAAGTATGGACTAGACAAATAGACAGTGAGATGGATTGCAAAGCTGGCCAAACTGCCAGGCTGTAAGGGTTGTGATCAACAGCTCAAAGACTAGATGGAGGCCAGTCACTAATGCTGCATGGGAGAGGTTGATACGGGGACCAGTTTTGTTTAACATCTCCAAATATGACCTGGATCAAGAGGTTGAGTATACCCTCAGCAAGTTTGCAGGTGATAGAAAACAGGGGTTTTGCCATCATTCAAAGAGACCTCACCAGGCTGGACTAACGGGCCAACAGGAACCCCATGAAGTTCATCAAAGGGAAATGCCCAGTCTCACATATGGAGGAGAATAACCATATACTGTAGATGCTGTTGGCTGACTGTCTGGAAAGCAGCTTGACGGAGAAGGACCTAGTGTCCTGACAGACAACAAGTTCATTATGGGTCAGCAATGTGCCCTTGTGGCAAAGAAGGCAAAGAGCATTTGGGACTGCATTAGGAAGAAGAGCCTTGCCTAGGGAAGTGACCATTCCCCTCTGCTCAACCCTGGTCAGACACACTTGGAGTTCTAGGTCGAGTTCTGGGCTCCTCAATACAAGACAGATGTGGAGTTCCTGGAGTAAGTCCAGTGCAGAGCCATGAAGATGATTAAGAGATTGGAAAATCTGCCATGTGAAGAGCGGCTGAGCAAGCTGCGATTGTTCAGCCCGGGAAAGTCTCAGGGAGATCTTATCAATGTGTAGAAATACCTGATGGGTGGAATTAAAGAAGATGGAGCCAGGCGTTTCTCAGTGGTGCCCAGTGATATAACAAGAGGCAATGGGCACAAATTGAAACACAGGAAATTCTATTAAAACATAAGAAAAAAGCTTCTTTACTGTCAGAACAGTCAAGCATTGGATCATGTTGCCCAGAGAAGCTGTGGCATATCCATCCCTGAAGATATTCAAAACCAAACTGGATACTAGGGAATCTGCTCTAACTGACCCTGCTCTAAGCAGGGAGGTTGGACTACATGATTTTCAGAGGTGTCTTCCAACTCAGATTTTTGATTCTGTGTAATATAAAATGTTACAAATGGGTTTTATTCCAAATAGCAACTCAATGGCAATCAGTTTATGGGCTTTTTTTTCAATAGTTTGTCTTTGGAGATATATTTCATTAAATGCAAAATCTGCCAGTAGTAAACTGCCCTTTTAGTTATATTTAATTCCCTAACTGCCTTTGGCAGAAATGGCAGTGTTCTAAGTGCTGGCGTTGAAGTAGCATAATAATGAATACAGGAGTTGCAATGATTATAAATTCATGGTGAGGCATGTGTGCCCTAAAATAACTCCTGATTCTGGTATGTTGACTGTTTTTTGTCTAGGAACGAGTTCAACAAAAATTACTTCATTTACAATTTTAATGATTCTCTGTCAGGCCAGGTTCACAGCAAGAAATCCAAACACAACCTTTAAATTGCTGAATGGAATCGTAAGGAGAAAGTCTGCATATGAGATAAACGACATTCTCTTAGGTTACACACAGCACTGGAGATCTCATTATTTATACATTATTTTTTCTGGGTAATACTGCCAGGTTGATTGGAATTAAGGGAGTTATGACAGGACCAAAGTTGTTTTCCAAACATAATCCCAGTAATTTGATCTAGTGTTCTGTGCAAAGTGGGAATTAAAAGATCTTCAGTAGTTTTGTATACGCCAAGACCCTCAATCAGCAGCAGATCTGGTAAGGAGTTCTTTGACATTATTATTTTTGACTGAATATTCTGAATTTTTTAAAATAAAATTTCTGTTTATTTCAACAAACTGTTAGGGAATTATAAACACAGTTCTGGTGAAGGCCTCCATGATCACCTAGCAAATCTGAAGGAAAGTCAGACTTCGGGTATTCCTGCTTCACCAGAAACTCTGTCATTGTGAATGATGCCCGTGCCAAGAGCACCAAGCTCTCTGCTGCGAAGTTCACACTGGCCAGATTACTGGACATAGAGGTAACAACCTGAAAGGCTTTGCTACAGCTACGCATCTGGGGCTTCTCGGCACTTTGCTCTGCAACAGTGATGTTAAATATCCTGGGAGTCCTGCTGTAAGACAGAGCTCTAATTGACTTATCTCTTCATGTGAAAATAAGTTAAAGCTTTTTTCATCATGGGATTTCTTTGATGATGAGGCTCACCCCTGGCTGTTTTTACCCCGGAAACCCCTAAAACTTAAAAAGTAGTTGTGGTAGTTTTAGGCAGGAAGGAGCTGCTCTCCTACAGCGAGCTGTCCAGCCCCACAGGGTCTTGTTTCAAACCATGACACATCAAGCTCAGTGGTCAGTTTGCAAGGCTGGGAAGTGGCCCAGAAGGGGTGGTTTTGTTTAGGGTTGTTTTGGGCTAGCAGATAGCATGTGCTTATTAATTCCTATTCCATGGGAAGCATGACCATTTGCCATTTTCATTCTTATTTGAAATAACATCTTCTCACAACATAAAATTTCTACAGAAATTTTTACTTCCACCCACTGATATTCAGAAGCTATTTATGTTACCCTGAGCCTGTAGTAAGTGGTAAATTACTGTATTATGCAAATGCAAAGAGGTATCTATATGTTATATTCTGTGTCTGCAGCTATTTTTGCCAATACATTAGACCTACATAAGGAGTAGCATGAAATCTAGCGAGCCCACCAGTATGAAGAAGAGCCGTAGGCTAGCACGTGTAAAAATCAGTCCACATACTGCAGCCCACATTATGCCTGTGGGCTACCAAGTAGGTTTTATTTCATTATCAGTTCCTTAAGCCTGTATAATAAATAAGATGCACATGAATATTGACTGCTTTGGGTATACTGTAAATAACCTTATGGATCCATGCTTGACCAAAATTAAAATGTTCCTGTAAAGTTTTACATGGATCTAGCCAGTTGCAGTCTACATTACAATTATTTTCTCCTCTCTTATTTCTTTGTTCTCCATTTGCTCCAGTTGTCATGAAGAACTAAATAGAGGCCCTTATTAAGTCCTTACTGCTGCTGTCAGTAGGACCTATCTACACTAGTAGATAACCTTTGGCAAAAGGTTTTTAAACAAAACTGTTTCAGAGAAAAAAATACGGTTTGGATTCCACTGAAAGCTGGTTCTCTTAATGAAATAAGAGATATGTAGGTGTTAGCAGATTAACGATCTTGGGATTCTTTTACAGAAACATAGAAGCATAAAACTTCTTATAAACTGCCACGTATTTTCAATGGCTTTTTTTAAACAATAGATGGAGCTAATAACAACACAAATTAATTCACAGGTGAATAATCAGAGTAATGCATTTTGCATGGTTTCATGAGCACTAACCTAGAAGTATAACAATACACAACAAGATTGCAATCAGCGCTCCTGTGCTGAGGCCTACTGGTAAGAAGATTGCTTCCACGTTGCAGGACAGGATGGTACCATCAGAATCACATCTGCAAACACGGATAGTCATTGTGTTTGTGCTGGTCTGGACAGGGTAACTGCTGTCTTCTATTACTACTGGAAGAAAGTACAGCTCTTGCTGCCTTCTGCTATAACCATTTCTCCTGGTTTCAATTCCAGCTGTGTTGTCTGTAAAACATGACAAAGTCATTATAGGATTTTTATTGTGTACTTCAATTCACCATTACAGTTTGTATCATCCTTAGTAATAGGCAGCTATTCCATTTTTTAAACTCAGTGAATTACATGCCTTATGTAATTGCCTTGTTTTCTCTTTATGGAAGGTATTGTATTCTGACTGGTACAGCTATTTTTTGCAGAGCATTTCAAAATATTCCATTTCTTGTAAACTTGTTAGCTTGACAACTTTATTTTTAAAAAAGGACATAAATAATAATTAAAAATATCATTACAAGTATTATATTAGGAAGGCTTTTTTTTTTTTTTTTCCTCCTTATATTCCAAGCCTGTGGTCCAAAGGACTTGGATTGCACATGGATTTAGAATTGTCTCTATTAATTGATTAGTTTCCCTTTAAAACTGAAAGTAATATACCTAGACAAAATGCAAAATCCCTTCAACTTTCCTGTTTCATTAAAAATAAGTACAGAAATTAACTGGGTACTATATAATAAATTAATTATTAATGAGTTCAGAACTCCTAGAAGTTAACATCTTGTCATTTCTTCCCAGTAGATATTCAGTTATCACTTCTTTTCTTGAACCAAACAGAGTAACAAAGAAATGATGTGCAGATTAAAAGATTTACATTGAAAGCAAAACCAAGATTAAATTCACAGGCAATTAGTTAGCTGACAGATCTGAAGGAAGGTAGCCTGAAGCAGTCACTGTTCTGCCATCTCGCCCCTGTGTTTTACTATATCTTTAGAAGAAGTCACTTGCTGTCCATGTTAAGACTGTCATCCCTTTTCGCAGTTTTGTCACTACATAGGATTAAGGACTCCAAATTCAACACACAAATACTTGTGTGCAGTTCTGATGAAGGACAGTAAGAAGGAACCCTAAATATTCAAAATCAGGTATGTTATGATCAGACACCATTGAGAAAGCACTTGGCTGACAAACTATTTCATAAGTCCCCTTTTTATCAAACTCAAACATGGCACATGGACGTGTTAAATTCAGTGACATTTAGTTTTCAAAAAATGCAGGTTGTCAGTGATGAGGTTGCAGAGAGAAATCCAAAAGACTTCAAAAGGGAATTCAGGGCACTGGGGCAGTTGGTTGCAGGATCATGATGAGCACAGACAGCATTTTCCTCAATCCATTTAGTGTCAGAGAAGAATACTGGTAGGAGCAAGAAAGCACACCTGATCAACATGTGGCTCTGAGGCTGTTGCCAATGGTGGATTTTTGGTTTTTTTGGTTATGGGGAGGTTTGCATGGCACCAGGCCTCCTGGCGACAGATGGTGTGCAGCTGTCTCAAAGGGGAAAAAGGATTCTTACCCATGAATTGGTGGGCTCATCAAGAGGGCTTTAAACTAGATTTGAAGGGGAAGGGGACAAAACCATCAGTGACACCAAGAGATGCCCAGAGCCTGGAGAAGGATCACAAGTGACTAGGAAAGCATCTGGCAAGCAAAACAAGGGATCTCTAGATGCTCCAGTCAGTAAGCCGAATTCATCAGGGGGCCATCTATGGGAACGCACGGAGCATGGGAAATAAACAAGAGGAGCTGGAGGCCTGTGCACGCATCAGGGGCTATGACCTCATTGGCATTGTGGAGACATGGTGGGACGGCTCCTATGACTGCAGTGTCAGAATGGAAGGATACAGGCTCTTCAGGAAGGACAGGCAGAAGAGATGTGGAGAGGGTGTTGGTGTCTATATCAGAGACCGTGTGGAGTGCGTGGAACTCTGCCTGGGGATGATCAAGAGCTTATGGGTCAGGATTAAAGGGAGGGCAGGAAGAAGGGATACAGTAGTAGGGGTTTGCTACAGGCTACCTGGGCAGGATGAGCGAGTGGATGAGGCCCTCTACAAGCAGGTAACAGCAGTAGTCTCACGTACACAAACCCTGGTCCTCATAGGGGACTTCAACCACCCTGATAACTGTTGAAAGGACAACACAGCAAGGCACAAGCAAGCCAGGAGATTCCTGGAATGTGTCAATCACAACTTCCCTCTCCAAGTGATAGAGGAGCCGACGAGGAGGGGAGCCATGCTGGACCTTGTTCTCACCAACAGGGAGGGGCTGGTGTGGGATGTGAACCTCAAGGGCAGCCTTGGCTGCAGTGACCATGAAATGGTGGAGTTTGGAATCCTTACGGAGGCGAGGAGGGTGCACAGCAATCTCGCTACCCAGGACTTCAGGAGAGCAGACTTTGGCCTCTTCAGGGAACTGACTGGAAAGGTTCCTTGGGAAGAAGCCCTTGAGGGAAGAGGGGCCCAAGAAAGTTGGCAGGTGTTCAAGGACCTTCTCCTCCAAGCTCAGGAGCAATGCATCCTACTGAAGAGAAAGTTGGGTAAAAGCGGCCGCAGGCCTGTGTGGATGAACAAGCAGCTCCTGGTCAAAGTGAGGTGCAAAAAATAAAGGCCTACAGTGGGTGGAAGCAGGGACAGGGAGACTGGGAGGAGTACACAGAAATTGTCTAAGAAGTCAGAGAACATTACTGAATTAAATGGGAAAATTTAATAAGCTAATAATATATGGGCAATTTCCTCACCAAACTCATATGCTAAGTACACTTCACAATAGCTGTAAATATGAAAGGTCATTGAGTTTAATTAGTGTATAGCCTTCTTATGTTTAAGGATTATTTTGAGGAATTAAATGTGTTAAAATGACCTTTTTTTCCTTATTTTATTAATGAAATTAGTGGTGAAAATTTATTAGTTTGTTGTAATGTTTTAGCTTGCCTGTTCAGAAGACTACATGCTTCAAGGTATTTATGATAGAGATCCATTTTTTCATCTTGAATTTTTCACACCATTTATCAAAATCATTCAAGAGACAAAGAAAAAAAAAGATGATCAGTTATGACAAAAGTTCGGGGAGAACGCAGAGATATTAATTATATAAGTCTAAAAATTATTAAGAGAGATGTGTGATGATATACTGTAGCAGCACTGTGCATATTTAGAACAGTTCCTCTTCAGGACTATGCATCCTCCAGAAAGCACAATAGTTGGGTACTTTGAAAACAGCAAAGTAATAGTTTTTAAACAAGGCAGCAATAGTGTTATTTTCTTCCTTTTATCATTTAGTATCTCATTCTTCCTGAGATACTAAATGATAAAAGGAAGAAAATAAAAAGTTGCAGTGTTTTTGCAGGCCTGGGAAATTGGTGTTCAATTGGTGTTTGGTGGTCAGAACACCAAACAGCCTTTGCTGTTCTGACAAATCCTGTACCCTAAAAATGAGAAAAGGTGCAAGACCTGAATTTATATTAATATATGTCCTAGATAGTTAGAAATGTCAAATAAATAATTTGTCATCATTAATTATTATTATTATTATTATAT
>NW_010227622.1:23386-26360 GCF_000690775.1 Eurypyga helias | reverse complement strand
CTCACTTCCAAGTCCCGCGGTGGGGACAGGTCCCGCAGGGGAGAGGGCGGGGGGTCCTTGGGCACGGGCACTGCCTGCAGCAGCCTCTGCCCACTCCGCGCCCCGGTGTGGGACACCACGGCTCTCGGGGAGCAGCCCAGCCAGCTTCCAGTGGGATGGGGCTTGGGACGGGCCGTTAAGGGACTGTTTAGGGTCTGGAAGCCAAAGCCCTGGCAAGATACTCGAACATTGGTGCTGGGCATCATCGTGGATGCCATCCTCCGTGAACATGGGTGAGTGTCCCTCCTCTCCCGCTGGGACAGGCAAGGGACTTCAGCAAGCAATCCTCAGACGTGCCACAGGCACGGAGCAGCGGTTCCTTCTCCACACCACTTCTGAGTGCAACCTTCAGCTCTACACAACATCTCTCCCTTCAAATGCCAATGGACTTCAAACCCCGTACGGGCATCCTGGAGAGAGGGGAGAGCAGAACGTCCTCCAAAACTAAACCTCCAGAGCCTGGCCTGGGAAAGAGGAACGCTTCACATCTTCATTGTGTCACCAAGTCCTCGGCAGTACATAGCAACAGGGAAACACAATTATTGAGACAAATGCAGCTGCCTCCCACATGAAGGAAACAGAACTGGTCAAAGCCGGGAAGCTCAGGAGGGGGGAAGGAGAAAATTTTAATAAAATACTCTTTTCTAATGACAGCGGGGCTAAACGCGCATTGCACACACGCACACACACAAAACAAACAAACAAAAGCCCTAACACACACTGAGGTCCTCCAGCGATGCCTTGAACTGGTTTGTGGGAGGGCGTCCCTGCAATGCCACCGCCTCACGGCCGCCCTCGCCTGCGCTGACAAAGGCAGCGGCACACACGCCTGAAGAAGCTGGTTCCAGAGCCCGTTTGCTGTTCTTTCCATTGTTTCACTTTAATGAGTTGCTAGCAAGGGATGACCTTTCCCTCTCCCTCCTCAACAAAGAAACTAATACATTTTTCAGAATCGTGGGGGCAAAGAAAACACGTCACAAAGTGCACTGGCCACAGAGCTCCCAGACGTGCCGCTGGCAGAGCCCGAGAGCTGCAGCGAGCTGGCATGGCTGGAGAGCTGTGGTGCCCAGGGGGCATCAAGAGGGCTTCAGGTGGAGGGGTTGCTCCTGCGAGCCTGGGCTGGGGGTGCAACGCGCTCCAGGGGCTCAGCCTTTCCCCAAGACCTGCACAAATCAGGTTCCAAAGGGTTCCTCTGGGATGGGACTCCAGCCGCCAGCCAGCAAGGGGAATCGTGCCTGGGCTGGTGCCCTAGGAGGGAGCAAGACCTGCCCATACCCACACACCAAAGCCAAAGCCCATGGAACCGTGTTTCACAGAGACTCCGCAGCCCCGTGGCCCTACCACCTCAGGACCTGCCTTGGGTGCAGCAGCAAAGGGCTCGGACCTCCCTGCCCCCAGCAGAGGGAAGCTCCAGCAGCATGGCCAGCCCCTGCCTGTCCCTGTGCCAGGGATAAGGCAAAATCATTAAACAATTCATTCATTAAGTGCGTTAATATGCACTTTGGCCTGGGTTAATCCTCCCGAACTTTAATGTCTCCACAGTTAATGGGGGAAGGCAGGAAACTCCTGGCAAGTCCCCTGACCTGGGACCAACCACACAGACCTCTGGAGGTGCCTTCACTACAGGAGAGATGCTGCTCCTCGTTTTGGCACAGCGTGCACCACTACTTCAGCTCCGGGATGACAGTGCTGAAGCACAAAGTGCACTCCCAGGGAGACCAAAACAGGCCTGTGACCCCTCCCAGCGCCAGCTAGCCAAGCCATCACTTCACCAAGCCATTGTCCCCATGGCTCAGTTGTCCTGGACCTGCCCAGTTGGCTGCTTCTGGGCTCGATGGAGCAGGGCCACGGTGCCAGTCAGACCCAGCAGCAGCTGATTTATTTTTAAGGGCCCCACCACCCCTTTTCCACGTCCTCTCTGAGCTTCGGGAGGAGAGGCAGTCCTAGCCACGCACTCACCCAGGACACCTGCACCAGGGAGGGTTCCCTCCACTGCCCAGAACCCCTGGGCTTTAGGGAAGGGGCAGGTTTTCCTCGGCACTTCCCACCCTTCCGCCTGTTGCAAACCATGTTGTGTGTCAGCAGCTCCACCCAAATCCCCGCCAACGTCCAAACATCTGCAACTCCTTAGCATGCGGCATTCCCTTTCTTTATTCCATTGGTGTTGCTGGAGTTAACCTTCCCGCTCCCCGGCTGTGGCCTCCATCCACCATCCAGCGGCTCGTCCGGATGCGGCGGCGGCTCACGGGTGGCTGCGCTCCCTCCCGGCTCCACAAGCATTAATGCCGCCAAGCAGCGGGCACGAGATCATCGGCTCGTGCCCTTTCCTCGCGTGGTCCTTTCTTTTTCCCTGGTGAGCTAGTTTTCCATGAATTCTGGAGCTCTTGCAGAATGTTTAAGCTGCGGCTGCTCAGTGTGGAGAAGCACAACCTCCATCAAAAGCTGGTGGAAAGAGCCAGGGGACCTTCTCCCTGTCTCCTCTGCTCCTGGTGGCAGCAGACTGCTCTTCCCCCCATCTTGCTGAGGTCCACCCACCCCATGGAAGCTGGACACCCCCCTGCAGAAACAGAGCTGCTGACCCTGCCACACTCGCTCGAAAGCACCTCTCCTTGGCCCCATGGACCATGCCAGGCCCACAGCTAACCCCCCACTCCTCTCTCTCCACTTTTTCTCCACTAAGCAAACCCTCCTTAAAAACGCTTTTTGCCCTGTTAGCACCAGTATGGGCTCAGGGAGGGGTAGGGATGAGCTGCTGCAGGTCGCCCGGGCTGCCCCAGCTGGAGCGTGGCCAAGCACAGGGACCAGATCCTGCCCTCCCAGGCCGCACAGCAAGAGCACAGGGTCGGAAAAAATGACGTGGGAGGTTTTCCGTTGGAGGACACTCCTTCCCTGCTCAGTGTTCCGGGCTGGAAAGCTCTCGGAAAGTGAAAGGGGT
>NW_010227622.1:11525-23365 GCF_000690775.1 Eurypyga helias | reverse complement strand
GGGCTAATCCAAGCAGAGCCGACGGGAGGGGAGGGAGGTGGCGGGGGGAGTCAAGCGTTGACGCGCTGAGAGGTAAAAGCTGTGTCAGACACTCCCAGGAGGGAGGAAATAAATGTATAATCAAAACAAAACTGGCTGGGGCTCACGTGGTTGGTGGTGGGTCTCCGGGGGGCTCGAATGTTATGTTCAGCTGCTGTGGGCAGCATGGAGGGAGAGCAGGGCTGGGAGTGCCGCTGTCAGGGGCCACGACTGACTCACCCGCTTGCAGGCTGCCAGGTATCTGCCCGGGCCCAGGAACATCGAGATGCTCAGTAGTCCCAAGAGTCAGCCTGCGGATGCTCAAGACTCCTCTTAGGTCCCGTCTCTGAGGGGCGGCTGGGCAGGAGCTCAGGATGACAGACACCCTGGGAATCACGTTAGGACCGCTGTGACGTGCCAGAAACACTCCTGCTCCACTGCCCTGCGTTTACACAAACTCCAGGCCCTTTAAATGGAGCTACCAAGCAAAGCTCACCACCCAGGCAGGAGCAGAGACCAGGAGCAACTCGACAAAACCGAAGCTGTCGCCCTCTGGGCAGCTCTCAGCCTGCCAGCCGTGCTACACTGCTCCCACCCTGGCTGGACACAGCTCTGGAGCCGTCCTGCTGGGTCCTGGGAGTCCCAGGGGAACCACACCACACTGTGCTCGGGTCAGCACAGGCTCCAGGGCACTCGCACGTGCCGAGCACCAGCACCCACCTAGGGAAAGGGGAGAGAGATCTTTGCCTGCCAGCACATGACTGACTCAACGCTGAGTCCCAGGCACGAGTCCAAGCCATGTGATGATACTAAGCAGTGTCTGATAATAAAATCAGCACCAGACAGCAGAACCCATTTGTTTCAGATCAAGGGGATTACCAAGATTTTTACAGGTTTGCTAACAAACAGCGGAGTATTTGTGTGGAGTTGCCTGGGCCAAATCAATCTTTCATCCAGAAGTCTCCCCACAGCTCTGACACTGCGAGCCGGGGGAGCTCAGCATCTCCTTTTTTCAGGCGTGTCTTTTGTTCATCTAAACAGGATGCAGGGCTGAAAAACACATCCAAATCTCTCATCAAAAGCTAGCCAAAATGCGTGGCTTTCTAGTGTTTGGAGGTTGTTTCTTTTCCACAAGGGATTGAAATTGTTCCTTTCCAAAAAAAGAAGTGTGCGCAGGCAACGCGATGCCTGGGCCTGCAGGTGCCATCGGGAAGGTGCAGGTCCTGCTCCTCCAGCCAGGCAGGTCACAGCCCTGGGCAGGCCCCAGGGACAGGGTCTGCATCTGTGTTGTTGGCACTGATGCTCCTCACCGAGCTCCCAGCCCCGACCCACCCGTGACACTGGTCCCCAGTCGGGACAGGGAACCCCAGGAACTGAAACCTCAAAGGCAGGTTTCCCTTCGGCAGCACCCTTTTATGGAAAACAGCAACCTGTGCAGGAAAAAACCTGCACAAGTAATCGGTCTGGTGCATCTCAGTTTCTTTTAATGTATCTTCAAATTTCTGTGCCTTCAGACCATTCTGGTATCACATTTTCAGGTTTTCTCCACAGTGGTGGCAGCTGAAACCTTCCTTTTCCTTGCCAACCCCCCCCAGCCCTGTGACCCCAAGAGCTCGGCACTTGGGAGGAACAGCCAGGGCTCAGGGGGACGATTTGTCAGAGCTTCAGTGCAAAGTCACAACACCCAGATGGATCAGCTGGGGGAGAGGGAGGATGCACCAAGGGCTGTCTGCATCACGCCACCATCCTACACACCACTCCCTCTCCCAGTATCCCCAGTATCATTGACAAATCCAGGAGGAGATGCACTGCTGATGGGTATATCGCCTGGGAACAGCCCGGGGATGGCACAATGCCGCAGACTGGTGAAGCTTTAGGATTGCAATTTCTCCATCAAAATTGCCCTGGTTTTGAGTCTCTGACTGCAGCCACCCCCTCCCAGCCCTCGCAGCAGTGTAGGGGGGTGACTGGGTCTGTTTTACAGACAGGGACTGAAGGCACCAGCAGGGACCTCTGCCCATTCAACAGCAGGACGCAGTGGAACATCGGGGTGCCTCAGCAGAGCGGGGTCTGGCTGGGACCAAACACAGGAGCAGCCATTCCCCAGGAGGGCTCTGAGGTAGGGGCAGAGGGCAGCCGAAGCAGAGGGGGCAGGACAGGGGTCTGCTCATGCACCAACCTGCTGACAAGCTGCCTTGCTGCAGCTCAACACCCCTTCAGGGATTCTTCTAGCTAGGAGCAGCGCAGCCTCTCCCACTTACCCCATGGATTGCTGGTGTGGGGGGCATGGTGTCCCTGTCCCCCCATGCCAAACTGTCACAGCCCTTGCAGACCACCCCCAGCAAGCGTAAGCCCATTGCCCCCCAGGAGTGTTGCAGAGTCAGGGCTACGAACAGCACAGCGTCCGAGGGGTTAAGGAAACCAATCCTGCCACAGGAGATTTGAGCAGAAACTCCACTAGAGACCTTGAAATCCTGTTAATTGATGCCACACATGTGCTGCGTTTAACCTCTGCCCTTTGCTGTAATAGTTTACACAAGTGGCACGAAGGCCGATGTCTCCTGATGCGCGGGGCAGTCTGTGCAAGCCCAGACCGGCTGCCATCGCGCTGGGCATCCTCCGAGCAAGGGTCACCTCCTCGGTGCTGGGGTCCTCCATCCCAAAGGTGCTGAGAGCTCTCCGCCGGGTGTTTCAGCTCACCAGCCCTTGCAGAGGGATCAGCCGCTGTCTGCAGGCACATCCCAGGAAAAGGCAGAGTGCGTGGGTGATTTTTCAGTTATTTGCAAGAAAACCCTTGCCCCAGTCTCCGGGGTGAGCGCGGTCCTTCCAGCTGGTGCCCGGGCAGGCGGTGTCCCCATCCTGCTGCGTCTCACCCAGGGCTGGAGAGAGGAGCTACTGCTGCTTGTGGTTAACACCGCGGCTGTGGGACCAGCTTCTTCCCAGCCCTGCGGATACAGTTTGCTCTTTATCGCTCAGGAGAGAAACTGTGGAGTCAAGACTGAAAAAAAAAAGCAAGCAGATCAGAGGAGTTATGGCCATTGTTAACCCCTGTTATAGCCAGGCAAAGGACAGAGTGAATGAGTCCTCCGGGGTTTATCAGTCGTATAAACATCTGAGTAGGCGAAACATTAAAAAAAGAAGAAATTGTAACTCCTACCCAATACAGGTCGTACTTCAAATCAGCTTCTTTCTCCCAGTGCCCAGCTACGTGGTTGGACGCAAGAGAGGCTTGCTCTGGCAGCAGGGCACCAGGAGGAAGGAAGAGGGGGTCTCCAGGTCAAGGCAGGAGACACCAGGACCTTCTGCTGCTGGGGAAGGCCCTGGGGCCATGGGGACTTGCAGAGTCACCAGTGGGGATGCTCTGCACACTTGTTCCTTATCCTCGGGGGCTGATACCTCACCCAGCATGACAGTGTCTAGTTAACACCTGAGCCGTTGCAGTGGGAGCCAAATCCCCGCTGACACGTTGGCAGGTACGTGATGGTTCTGCCAGACGCCCCATGCTGTGTCAGTCAAGACGTAGCATTCTTGGGTCATCGGGGCCATGCCAGCAGCAAGAGCAGCCCATCAGCCTTCCATCCATGACGTACACTCATTATTCTACCATGCAGTACAGTTAGCCATGAAATAGGTGATCTGCTCTTGGACAACCAAGAGGTGGGTTTATACTACGTCTGTTTTCATTCCCGATGTTATTACCATCCTGTCTTCACCAATCCAGTGACTCAGGGCCATGGCCAAGATCACAGATGAAGAAGGAACCGACACTGCTCCATATACTCAAGTGCACTAGCAGCCTTCAGCATTAGGCACTGCAGAAATAAGAGCTCCTGGATGCAGGAGAGCAAGTATTATCTACTCCCATTCCTACTTGTCCAATAGCACTCAGGAAAATCCATCTGGTAGAGCCATAGGACAGGGAGAAGCCGCACTCCAAATGAGCATCTGGCTGCCAGGGCTGAGAGTCACTCCAGCCCACGACCACTTCTCACTCAAACTGTTCCACCAAAAACAACTCTTCAAGGTTCCCCTTCATATTCGTACCAAAAGATGCAAACCAAAACATCAGTTCAAAAGCGTGCATTTTTCTTCCTCTTGGAAAGATTAAAAAGGATGTCAGATCTCATTTCCCTCCACAAACCGTGGGGGACTGGCACAGACAACCCTGACCCTGGTGCGGAGATGTGCCCTGGGAGAGAACCGAGCTCTCCATCTTCTCCCAAGGAGCTGTAACTTAAACCCGCTCATGCGGACGGTCCCGTCGCGTTTCAGAGCGTCTGTGATCAACCAAGCACCCGGCGATCAAAACACTCATGAGGACGGGGAACACTGCCCGGGGTGCAGCAGCAGATGCAAGGAAAGGTGTGATAACCTGAGGGGTTTCCCAGAGCTGCTCTGGGTCAGGTTCTCACCAGCCCACCACCTCTGACAAAGCCAGATCCCCCCAGGGGTCAGCATCCATCAGATTACAGGATGGACCTTCAGCAGCTCCTGCTTGGACGCGTGTGACCAGAGCTGCAGGCAGCGGCAGCGCGGGGGTGCTGCCGGGGTCCCACAGACATGGGACCTCTTGCCGGCGTCAGCTCTGAGTGGGACACGGTTTGAGAGGGGCTGCCAGCGCTGTGCCTTTGACATCATGAGGGGGAGACAAAGCGAGGAAGCTCACCCCGTGCTAATCAGCCAGGCCCTTGTTTTATCTTCAAGCGTCCCTGCATGCAGCCGTTAAAACTGCCCAGCCAATATCCCAGAGACGATTCTCTTTGAACGGCCGCTTTGTCTGGTAACTTTATTTACACTTTTGATGCCAATGTTTATCCACTCTTTAAAAAGCTATTCAGAGCGTCTCCCAAATTAACTTCAGATGTGAGAGCAATGGGAACATTCCCTACATCATATTTCATACACTTTCGTGTTATTTAATTCTTGGAAACTCTTTTTTTTAAATATAAAAATATTTTTTAAAAAATCTCCAAGGTTTTGGAGAGTATAACCTCTCCCTGTGTGGTCTGCAAAATCTGGCTGTAAAGCTCTTTCCTAAAGTTCACAAACTCCCTTATAAATCGTCTCCTTATCTTGCTCCTTGGGTTTCTGTTTTCACTGACACACATCCTGGATAAGAAAATGCTCCAAAGGGCCTCCACCACCAATGGGCCTGCTCCACCGGGGCTGGCTGGCACAGATGCCCAGGGAAAATGGGAATGGTGTGGGATGGGATGGGAGAGATAGGGGATGGGATAAAATGGAGATGAGATGAGACGAGACGAGACCATTTGCTTTTCCTCATTTCACCACAAGCCTTCCCTTAGGTTTCAATCTTTTTCCCCAAGATGCCTTATAAAAAGGAATCTGACTTTCTGCCCAGGAAAAAGAAGCCCAGAACAGCCTGGTACTTGCTGGGCTCACTGGAGACCCATGGCTGAGCACCTGGAGGGTTGGGGCAGGCCACCAGCTCTGCTCCACATGGAATGAGCTGCAGTGGCCCAGCAGACTCGAGCCCCATCCTCCAGACCCCCAGGAGGTGGCTGCACCATCAGTACCGGGTGCCAACTCATGTGCCCAGGAAGGCCTGTGCATTGATTCATCCAGCAGCGACCAGCTAGAGCTGGACGAAGCGTCACCTACGGCCAGGATTAGACTGTTTTCCCTTCCCCAGCCCGCTGGTCTGGCATGGATCAGGCCATAGGCAAGCAGGTTCCTCCTCTTGGCAGTGAAGAGCCTTTGCAGCCACCATGGTGTAGACTGCGAGAGTCACCCGGGGGGCTGCAGCAGAGCTGGCAACACCACCAGCTCCAGACAGAAGGCGTCACTGCCTTCGGTCAGGTCTTAGGCTGTGGCTTTCCATCCGTAAGACAAGTTAAAAGGCCTCTTCCCAGGGGTGCAATTTTCAGAAAAATCCAGTAGGCAGCTGGAGACAACCTCCAAAACCAGCCGTCAGAGCTGAAAATCCTGCCTGACTGCAAGCATTTCAGCAGCAGCCAGCTGACGGTCCCTACGGCAGACGGGCTCCTCCCTGCCGGCAGCCCGGGATGTCCAGTGGAGGAAGCCAGGCAGCCGAAGGACCCGGAGCAGATCCGGAAAGACAGACCTTTCCTGCTGCTGGGCCAAGCCAGAGCGGTGTCCAATGAAAACCGCTGCATCTCCTGGGATGCTGCAGCTGCGAACAAACTTCTGGACAGGACTAAGAAGCCCCTGATGACAGCAAAGGGCTTGGACAGGGAAGAAGGAATCTGAAATGCTGTATTATTTGGACTCATTAAGAAGCAAGACTTCCATGTGATTAACACCCACCCTTCTCCAGCACCAGGACCCAGTGTGCCAGACAAATCCATTCCTGACCTAAAAAAAGGGGTCTGAGAAAACGCAGGGTGGCTCCATCACTGGCCCTGCAGTCACAGCTCGGGGTGGCTGTGCCAAGACCCCAGGGAGCTTCCCCAGGGTCTCCCCAGGAGGAGGCAAGGCTGCAGTTCACGTGCCGGGCTGCAGGGCAGCATCCTGCTGCCACAGACTGGTGCTGCTCACCCCTGAGCACCTCATCCCTGGCTCTCCCGCAGGGACAGAGACGTCTGCGGGGGTGGCTGGGGTCAGAGGAGAGCCAAAAGGGATGCACAGGAGGCTGCCACGCCAGTCCTAGCATGGTCAGGCATCCAGGTGAGACCACAGGAAGGGTTTATCACCTCTCCCGGGTGGCAGGGGTGTGGAAGGGGTGGTTCTGCGTCCTCCTGGCAGGCTCGGAGACATTCATTATTTACAGAGCACTTGGGGATGCTCAGAAGCGAGGCGCCACACAAGCACGAAATGTCATTACAAAGGATATGATTTAAGGCCGGGCAGGGCCAGGAGGGGAGGGGGATCCAGTTTGCATGGAAGACTATACAAAATAAATCCTGTCCGAAAGGCTTCCCGCCTCCGCAGCAGAAAGCGGAGCTGTATCAGCCGGCCTGTCTCTGCTGCCCTCTCCTTCTTCCTTTTACAGGCATGAAGAGATTTTTTTTCACTCATCTTTGCTGCAAGATTTGCTGGATCCTGCCAGCTGATCCACAGCCAAGGGGAATATCAGGGGAGGGGGGAAACAAAGGGATCCAGCTCTCCTCCAAGGTGGGACCTCCACAGCCACATCCGCCCTCCACTGGGCAAGCTGCAGGGTCGCCGGAGGGATGCGGGCCTCAGAGGGATGCATGCACCAGCTGGGAGAGGCTGCAGGAGAAGAGAAGCTGATGAGCCAGAAGCCACGTCCCCAGTGTGCCACCGCCCCGCTCCTCTCCTCTCCACACTTTATAGCTGGGTTCAGGGCTCCTCGGCCCAGCGCTGGGCTCCCCTTGCCCCAGCTGCCCATGGCCACACATCTCCTGCTGCTCTTGGCCTGGACCTCTGCTCATTCCCATCTCCAGCAGCAACATCCAACCCCATCACTGGCAACGTCGCAGCCGCGCAGCCAGAGCCGTAGTGGAGCATACGTGACAGCCGACATCGCTGCGCTGGGAGAAGAGCCCCAGGAAGAGCATCACTCAACCTCCAGCTACCGTGGATGTGCAGACATGGGCAGGAAGAGCTGGCAGGAGCTGGCCCCCAGAGTAGTGCATGAGCCACCAGTGAAGAGGAGGTCACAGGGAGACCTGAGACAGTCCCTTGCTCCTCTGTCCCCAGCAATGGCGCAGGCAGACCTGGCTGATGCAGCTGAAGGGTGCCCAGGAGCCCGCCCTGGCACGCTGCTGGAGGCTGGCAGTCCCAACATGCCACCAACTGCGGCTCTCCCTCTCCAGGGCTCTGCGGTCGCTGGGTGCTGGTCCCGGGACAGCAGTGGGGTGCTCAGGGACTGCCAGCCTGTGCCCCAGCCCCACATCAGGCAGGAGATGCTGTGGGTCAGGACTTGGTCCCACACCACCACCAAAGCAGGAACAAACCAAAACGGGGCGCAAGTCAGCAGGCATCCTCCTCCGAGACTTCCCTCCTTGTCTGGAAATGGGACAAAAGGAAATTGTGGTCAGAAGGGTTTACTGAAAGTGGTGTTTTGGGGTTTTTTTTTGTTTGTTTGTGGGGTGGGTTTTTTTTAAGGGAAATTTCAAAATTAAAATTCCTCTTTTTCAGTTTTTCACATTAATTATTCCCTCTCCCCTTGCCCAGGGCAGGTAAGCAGCTGAGTGCCATTTCCAGGGAAGAGAAAGTCTCCTTCTCCCTTCTTTCTCTTACATTTTCCAGGAAGGAGAAGAAACCCAAGATAAAGATAGAGGAAGGGGAAGCCCATTGAAATAAATTAACCGTGAGCAAAATCATTGGGAAATGTTAAATGAACAAACAATAGTTTGCTGATCTTACATTCCAAACCGAACTGGCTCTGCAGAGCACAGGATCTCCATCCCCACCAAAGTTCAGGCAGAGGCAGAGGAGGTCCTCTTCGGCTTGTCTTGGAGATGCCACATAAAGCCCTTTGCAGCCCCTTCCCACAGCTGCTTCATCTTCACCTTTTCCCAGGAGAGCCTCCCTGAGGTCTGGATCATTTTCTTTCTCCACCAGCTCTGACGGACGGCGAGGAGATACAGCTCCAAGCCTGGATACCTCAGTGATTTGGTCTTAAGTCAAGCAAGACAAACCCTGGCCTGCAGGCAGATTTAACGAGGAATTTGCGACCCTAATTGGAAAAATAAGGGCATATTCATGCATCATATAAATATAAAACAAAGGTTGAGTTTAAAGATTCAGGGTCTACAGAGGAGCAAAACCAAAGAGGCCCCAAAGTTTCCGAGTTCCTGTTGGCTTTGGAGAGGGGTCCATGCCTGGGGAAGTTCAAGCTTCTCCACATCTCCAGGGTCTGCAAAACCTGTGCCGAGGCTCTCCAGTGAGCAGGCTTGCTCCCACGGTTTCCGGCATTTCCTACTGCGGGAAGGCCTGGGAAACACTGCGAGAACAGCCTTTTGCAAAGTATTTTGGCACCTTTGCTTCCAATGGGGATGCAGAAAGTACAAAGGCTGCAAAACCTAAAAAAACAGGGGGAGGGAGGCTAACTGAAAGTTTTCAAGCATTAGCAAGTTTGACTTGGGGGTGGTTCAAGCTGGAGGTTAAAGTTCGGGTGAGGTGCTCACTCTCCGTGGAGCAGAGCAGCCGCATTTATCCTAAGGATCACCTGACAGAGTGGCAGGAAGCTGAGGACCAAGAGGCAGCTGCCAAGGGGCAGGGACTCTCCCGGCGTCAGCCCCCAGGGCCAGGGCTGTGTGTTCAGCCCCGTGAGCTGAGCTCAGCCCCACGCAAGGCGTCCGGGCACACGTGGAGGGTGACAGCCCAGGCAGCACACGCGAAACACCCCAATGAGAGTGCCACCTCCCCAGTTCAACACCTGGAGAAGGTCCTCTGACAACCTTGTTTCCCCCTGAACCCCAAACAATGTGCCCCCACCCTATGCACCCACTGAGACGCCGATGTCCCCACGCAGCCCCACAGCACTGCCCAGCCAAGCCGTTGGAGGCACATGGGGCTCCAGCTCCCTAGAGAGCGAGGCAGCAAAGCAGGGTAAAGGATGGGGACGGGGTGTTGGGAAAGCACTCACGGATGGTATTGTCCCCCTGCGAGTGGCTCTGGGGAGTTTTGAAATTCTCCAACAATGGAGAATTCCTTCCTCTCTCCCTCAAAAAAAAAAAAAAATCAACCCTTGCTTTGGGCAAACTGAGACATTTTTGCTCCACTTCCGACTTTCCTTGATTTTGACTTTTTCATTTTGCCTCAGACAACATGATGCAGCAGCAAACTGAAACAAAGCATGACTTTTGCCCAAACCTGCACTGGAAATGGCCTGATCTGAATCTGCTGCATGGAGATGTGCTGACACCTCCAGAAAAAAGAAATGGAAAACAGGTCCCAAACAGAAACTCCTGCAGCTTCCCAGAGCTCAGCCACACGGTCCTGCTCCACACCACATCCTCCCACCAGCTGCACTTGCAGCACTTCTTTTCTGCTGAAAGACCACATCAACATTCCTTATTCTGCTGTGTTACCAGCGTCCATGCTCCAACCTCCTCCGCATCCCCCAATTATTATATTGGCTGTCTGATGCTTTGTGCTCACAAGGTTTTGAGAAACAAGCTTGCCCACATGTCAGAGATGCTTGACAGAGCTCAGAGCCTGTGTAAAGGCGGAACTGGCACCCCCATTTTGCAGACAGCAAATCAAGCCAAGAACGAAGGCCGCTCATGGCTGGCATGGCTGCCCCAGCACTGCACCACACCTCGCTGGGAATTACAAGATGGGAAGGTTTCTCAGGTCCCCAGTTGAAGCTGCAGCTGAGCCTGGTAAAGGACTTGCCCCCCTGACCCAACGCAGCCCCAGGATCTATGGGATGGACCAGCCCGAAGCCCCCAGCCCATCCTGAAGGCATGCTTTCCACCAGGGCTGAGATGCCACAGCTGGCACCTGATGCAATCAGCCGATGCAGGAACATTCCTAAAAAGACCTTAGACTGGGAAGGCCCTCTCCCAGCCCGCCCTGGTCAGAGAACCCGGTGCCAGTCCCGCCCTGCACAGTAGCACCCCTTTCTTCAGAAGACTTTGAAGAGGGAAGAAAACACCATATGCGATCCAAGTTACAAAAACAAAGCCCAAACAAAGGCCATAAAATCTAATAATTAACAGAGCAAATAAGCTGAATGCCCATTAGGTTGCACATATTAGGTAATGACAAGTAGTTTGCAATAACCACTTCTGAATGGACTTCACCCAATATGCATTTAATTAGGGTTTAATAAAGCAACAGCATGTTCTTAAAGGCCAATTAGAAACATATTCACTGAGGTTTAGAAGCTATGTAATAGATGCCTGTAGGAACCAGATACGTGCTGATTACATAGCTATTAATCCTCAATAAAGGGCCTAATAATCATTTTGTGCTTCAGGAGCCGGCAGCTGCTTTATTAAATCTTAATGAAACGCATACTTGGGAGCTTTCCTTCAAAGCCAGCCCGCGCTAGGAAGATGGGCTTAGAAGTGGCAGTCTGCTGAGAGAAAAGACCCCCCTCCTCGACACCACCTCTGCCACCGCTGCGGCAGGTTTGAGGCCAGCTCTGTCGCCAGAGCAGGCAGCACGGTGGCGCTTGATTCCCGCCCTGATGGAAGCGAGAGATCTGAGTCTGGGGATGCCGCGACATCTCACCCTGCACTGAACACTTGCTCCCAAGGAGAAATGTCTCCACGACCTGCAGCCTCTGTCCAGCTGACGGCTCCGTGTCTGGAGCATCCCGGTGATGCTCACACCAGTGCCCAGGCAGGACAGGAGCAATGACCTGGGATCAGTGGGGTGGTGCCACATGCCATGAGGAGCAGCTCAGCAGCTTCCCCAGGAATTTACCTCCTGCCTGGATCCACGGCTGCCCAAAAAGGAGTCAGACTGAAGTGAGCGAGCGAGCTCCATCACCCAAAGAGGAGCTGGTCTGATCCAGGGTTGGGGCCAGTCAGGTGGTGACACATAACCTGTAGGGTCAGAGTTTGGTCTATAACCTGCCAAGCCCTTACCAAGTCCCTGTGGACACAACCAGACAAGCTGTGCCCACGCCTTTCCACCACAACTCCGTCGGAAAGCCAACAAAACAGTGCAGCGGGCTTAAAAACTGTCAGATTGCAAAAACTTTTAATAAACACCTATCTGTTTGTTCACCTTCTGGTTTCCCAGCCCTCTGACTCATGGGTTTGGGTTTTCCATGGCAGATGGAAACTTCAGCAACTGCAGTTGCAATGCAGCCGCACTTCACCCCTGCAGCTGATTGTCAGCTAAGAGCTGCCAGCCCATCCTCCTCTGCCACCCAGGAGGGCAAGGGCACGGCAAGGTGCGATGGGGCTGGAGCC
>NW_010227622.1:10797-11509 GCF_000690775.1 Eurypyga helias | reverse complement strand
GTACCCACGCCCGCGGCCACACCGCACCGACCTGCAATGCAGGCTCTGTACGGCGCTGCCCACCGCTTCAGACCAGGCCTGGAGAGTGCAGGTCCCAGGGTGGTCCCCGCTGGGGCCAAGCCCAGCTGCTGATTAGCAGCCCTCATTAACCCTGCAGGACTCCAGCCACGCTGGGACCAGCCGCCCGCTGCCTGCCCAGGAGATGCCCGAGCACATGGCGCTGTGACCCACCTGCTGCGCCACGTCCACATCCCGGCAGTGGGTGCCTGGGGCTGAATGCTGCAGGGGAGACGCCGAAAGCCAGGCCAAGGCACGGGAGGGTGTCAGGGTCCGGGGCACGAGCAGCCCAGGGGCACGAGGCAGCAGCATGTGGTCAGCGGGGTGGCCCCTGCAGCACCATTTCAGTGCTCCCCAGCAGCAGGAGCGAGCAAAGCAGGGAAAACACCCGCGGTACTCATGTGACATCCCAAATGTGCTGCCCTTTTGAACGCTCTCTGCGGTGTTGCACTAATTAGCCCAATTAAGCAGAGCTGTGCCCCTCAGGGCCGGCTGTATGGGGGCAGGATCTGGCTCACCTGGGAGGGGTAAAGGGCCCCCAGTGCTGCTCCCGGCCCTGGGGCTCTGCATCCAGGGAAGCAGCTTGGAGGGCAGCACCCCACCTGCCCGTCTGTAGGGCTGAGGAGGGCACCCCACAGCCCCCCTGGCTCCTCAA
>NW_010227622.1:10261-10486 GCF_000690775.1 Eurypyga helias | reverse complement strand
GCCTCCACCCCCCCTCCTGCCCCAGAACGTCACTCACTCCCCTCCACCTGCAGAGCCCCTCACAGCTCGCGCACGGCACCTTCCGCTCCAGGACACCCTGCGCCCGGAGCCCACATCACCAGCCCAGCCCCAGGCGAGCATCACGCACGGTGCTGCAGCCGGGGCAGGCATTGCCTGAGGACCAACACCCGAGCATCCTTCGCTTCATGCCCCGAGTCAGGCCTG
>NW_010227622.1:0-10206 GCF_000690775.1 Eurypyga helias | reverse complement strand
CCCCAGAACGGGAAGGACCATCCCCTCACACACCAACAGCTTCCCTGGCCAACAGCCTCCAGGTCACCATGGGCCGTCAGTGAGGTGGCGGGGGTGCGGGCAGGCAGCTCCGAGCCAGAGACAAGTTGGTTCACATCAGGTGCTGTCAGGCCTCGCCTCACTGCAGATGGACAAAATCGCCTCATCTCCTGTGTTATTAATTAATGGGATTCATGGAAAATGGAAGCTTCTTTCCAACCCCGTGGAGGAGTTAATCTGCTGTACAAATTGTCCCTACCAACAGCCCAAGCAGGAGCAGGAGCCTGCATGGACACCCAATCCCAGGGGAGGTAAAGGGACAAGGCACTGTGTCACTACTTCTCCTCCCAGCAAAGAAAAGCTGGACCCGGCCAGGGTGCAGCTTGCTCCCCCCTGCCCATCTGTCCATCTGCATGCCTCCTGGCTTGGTCCTGCTGCCTCGTGGGGAGGGAGAGCATCAGCAGTGGTACCTGCTGAGACTTCACATGTGGGATGACGAGCTGGGAGCTCCTCTCTTCTCACCAGTAAAACGACACTTCACCACAGGCTCCCGTTTCTAAGCATCTCCTCTGCACTGGGGAGCCAGGCTGGAGAAAAACACTCCATGTGACCATCACAGACTCTGGTTACCTCCATCAGGAGCCTTCGGGTGGTCCTTCCCATCCAGCCACAGGACTCCACGCTGCTCTGCTGACGAGCTCAGAGCAGAGACCAAGGATGGGCAGAGGTGCCCATGGCTGACATTGCCTCTCCCCACTTCTGTGACATCCCGCTCTTGTTCAGCCGAGCCTCATTTGCGCACGGTGTTGCTGGTCAGCAGTTTCCTGATGGAAAACACAGCTTCTGCAAAAGTAATGTCTTCCCCGTGAGAAAGTTCTCCCAGGGGCCAAGCCTCAGGCTCATTTAGCCGAACTGGAATGGTTTGAGGTCAGCCTGACATGAAACCTCCCATGACACATCGCCGTCAGTCTTGCACCCTGAGCTCCACCATGAGAGCCCAGGCCCCTGCAAAGCTTGGTCTAGGGAGAAGAGAGGGGGCTGGTGGTGCCCCCAGCTCAGGAGGGCACGGGCTGGCATGTGGGAACTGAAAACTAAGTTTGCTGAATTGAGCAGTTCTGCCCTCATTTGTTTTTTTTTCGTTTTGGAACTTTCCATCCCACAGAAGATTTTAACAAGTTGATTTTTCCACCCTCTCGAGGAGAAAACCAAATTCTGAAATATCATAATTTCCACAAGGGCAAAACTCCTGATTTTCAGCAACTTTCTCCCAAGACCTCACCCCAACAAGCACTGCCAGGGGACCCCAGCCGCCCCTGCAGGAGATACCCACATACGTAGATACATGTGTGGTTTGTGGCCCTTCCCTAAGAGGGCTCTTGGGTGTTCAGTAAGGCACGAGCCCACAGCATCCCGTCGGGTCACTCATGTCGTCCCCTCTCCCAGCTTGGCTACAGCACTGAAGCCAAACACCGGTGCCATCCCCACCAGCTTTCTGAGCCACGGAGGCAGGAGACCCACGGGAATCAGAGAGTGCATGAGGTAGGGCAAGGACAACCACACGCATCTGGGGCATCCTGAAGATTGTGATCTTGGAAAAGACATGGAGGCAACAGCACTCTATTTAATGACAAGGGGAAGGATATTGTCTTACACAGAAGAGCCACCAAAAGACCTGACTGGAAGTTAACCTTGAGCTTGAGACGCAGCAGAGGGCATAAGGCAGACGAATTCAGCGAGGACACTCTTGTACAGGGTCTGCCTTGCCCAACTTCCCTCTCTGCGTCCCATCTTCTGGTTGGTTGGGTCCTACGTTCAGGAAGGAGGGTGTCAAGAAAAGGCAAGAAGAAGGTTCATTTTAGTGGGCGCTCACAGGGATGCATCTAGAGATGCCCCACAAGGTTACACCAAAAGGCTCATCTGACTGGGGTTGTGAGTAGAGCACTGACAGTGGCTGTTTAGCAGAACTCAAGAGAAACCTTCCCAGGAGCAGTCAGCCACTCTGGGAAGCCCAAATCACTGTCTTCAACAGCCACCAACACACTAACATTTCTCTGACCCCTTTATGAATCAAACATGGGCAACTGGTGGCATAAACCAAGTCTGTCTGCTGGCTAGCCCTGAAGGAAATCTGCAGCTAAGGCACTGCAGGTCACCACAAGCTGCTCCGCATCCCGTGGGGGCTGCTTGCACAGACGAGAAAGGTTTGTCATATGGCAATTAGTTGCAAGGAATCCCCAAAACCCTCCAAAGCTGCTGCTTGCTGCCTCTGGCCCTTGCAATAAACTTAGTGCCGCCCTCTGTTTCAGATGGCCAGCTGTTCCTTATTTCTAGACCTGTTTCCTTTCCACTAATTAATCAGCTCCAAATGTCTCTCCGCATGGCCTGCCTGAACATGAGGCCAGAAACGCGATGTTGGGACACACTCACCCTGATCCCCTCAAGCCGCAGGTGAGGGGCTGGGAGTGCTGGCAGCAGGGCTGGGGTTACCCTATGGGGCCACCCCTGCGGCCACCACGCTGCTCCCCATAGCCAGACCCTGCGTTGCTGTGGGCCCAGGCAGCGCTGCCTGTTTGACAGGGGGTGGTGAATGGAGAGCATTCCCGCTGCTCAGCCTGCTCTGCTGACTCCCGACTCCAGCATCCTGCGGAAGGAGGCAGGCATCTGTCCCATCATCGTGTGTGACTGCAACTCACCTCCAAGCAGAGCTGCGGGTGAACTCTCAGTGAAAAAAATGGGTTCACAAGGCAAAAGACAAGCAAAGGGTGGATGAAGCACTCTGCAGAGCAAGCCCCACCGTGGTCAGCTCGACCTACCCACAGCTGACTGCACACCGAGGCAGCTGCGGGGGAACACGGGCAGGGACTCGTGTCCAGGGCGCCGGAGCCAGCGGCTCTCCCAGCCCGGAGTGGAGCTGGGACTGGAGGTGCCGCCAACACGCCTGGGCTCTGCTGCTTCAGCTCGTGGTCAGCCTCCCTTCCTCTTGGAAAAGCTGTAAGGAACCAAATTTTTTCTTTTATTATCTTGGATCTGACTTGCACAGAGAAGGTGCTCCAAGGCCGCCTGTGCCAGGACATTCACAAAGTTTCCCAGCAGAAGAATGAAGCAAAACAAGGGGAAGCTCTTTGATCTTTATGGGCCTGACACTTGGAGCCAAGGAAGCAGCGAGCATGAAGCCGCACTTCCCATCCAGGTTTGCGATCATTCCTCCTGGCCATGGCCTCAGACAGCAGCACCGGGCCCATTCCCACCGCCGGAGAGGCAACACGCAGCAGGGCTGACTGCAGAGCGGTGCTGGGCACCAGAGCTCTGACCGCGGCTCTGCTGCTCGCCTCAGTGCTTTGTTTTCAGGAGACAGAGGGGACACCTCCTGCTAAGCCTCTCCAGGTCTCGGGCTGGAACGCACACGTGTATGAGGCCCCCCCGCACACGGGGCATCTGCAGCAGACAGCACAGGCTGCTGCCCCACCGGACAGCCCCGCAGCTGGAGGATGCCCACTGAACAACAGGCGTTTTGCCATTCAGTCCCTTCCGAACCACAAGTGTCACTTGAGAAATTCAAGATGAAATCTGGATTTTGAAGATTTCGTAGTACCAAGGAGGCTTTTGGTGCTGTGCTGTGTTCATCCAACTCTGCTCCAAAACCCCGTCTCCCGCAGTGACCGGCAGTGGCTCATCTCCAGAAAGGCTGCAACACCCAGCCTGATGGCTTGTTCCGGAGGCAGCGAGTCCTCGGTACAAGGCTGTAAAACGTAATGTGCCTCGGGTTTCTGCAAGCGAATGGCCGGTGGGGAGGCAGGACTGTCATCATGGTAGGAATTCAGGTCTGTCTTTAGGGTCTCAGATCCCCTTGCTGCAACTGTCTCAAGTCTGCAGTGCTGGGCTGGAAATCAAGTGGTAAATAGACCTGAGCGAGACTTCCAGCACCCAGCTCCCATGTATGAAGGGGATATGGGGGGGGGGTCTTCCTGGAAGAGCAGAGGCAGCAGCAAGGCAGGGCCAAAATAACATCCAGAGCACCACAGGCAGGCCTGAGATGGTTGGGTTGGCCAAGTCACAAGAGCTGAGTCTTGGTTTTGTTGGGACAGTGGTGATTCCCATCCCATGTCATGACTGAAGCCACAGGGTTGTGGGCCCCTGAGCAAAAGGTACCTTCTTATTCCACTCCCTGAGGTTACGTGGAGCAAGGAGGGCTTTCATTGTGCTGCTGAAGGAAGAGAAAACATAGAGTATTCAAAAATCACTGTGACCATCCCATCCGTCACTTGTGCCACTGCATGGGTTAGATCACCCGAGGCAAGCAAGGGCTCCAGCGCAGCAAGCCAGTAGCTCTTCACGCAGCAGACGACATGTCCAAGGAGCCTGAACCTTGGCAGATCATAGGACATGGGGGCTGCAAGCCCCAGAGCCTCTCTAGAAACCACCCCACGCTGAGAGCAGGACTCTGCCGAATGGAGAGGCCTCGGCCGCTACAGAACCAAAGGGAGGGCCGTCGGCAGCTACAGCACCAGTGCAAGCAGCTCTCTGGAGCCATCCAACAGAGCCTCCGGCTTCTCCTCCTGCCCTTGGTACATAGCTCTGCTGAGATCTGCCTGCTGGCAGCGGGCTGCACCCACCAGCATCAGACCCTCCAGCCTGGGAGCGTGCCCTGGCCACGTGCCCTGTGCCACCCTGCATGACGGCCCCGCCGCCAGCTTTGCTCCAGCACTGGCTGCATGCAGGGATTCAGGACCTCCTCCCACAGACGGATATGTTTGTGCCAGCGGAGTTGCTCAACAGGATATTAGCTGCCTGGGCGGCAGACACCCACCACACAAACCTCTGCAGAAGCATTGACATCCTGCGGGCATGGGGCTGGCAGCATGTAGCTGCCAGTCCCACTCCCCCGGGGCTGTGCAAGCCTTGCACCAGCCCCCCCCAGCCCTTCTTGGCACGTGCAGAGCCCTCATCTTCTCCAGGACACGAAAGGACCAATTCAACATTGTACCAAACATCTTCCCACGTTTGGCCCAGGGAAAGGGCCAAAACCCCCTGAGCAGTTGAGGCCTTCAGACTCGCTGCACCGGTGGCAGCTGCAGAGCAGCCTGTGGGGTGGATGCAGGGGGCAGGCAGAACAGGACCAGCCATGGAGCTCCAAAATCCCAGCTCTTCCCAGCCCGTCCCAGCACATAGGAGGGAGTGTGGGAGCCCCAGCCAGAGGTGAGGGGCAGCTGATGAACGAGGTGATAACACCTCGGCAGATGGCTCCAAAGGCTGCACCGCACTGGGGGGGTGTAGACAAAACACAGAGGTGAAGCCCAGATGTTTAACTTCAGCATCTGGATGTGATTCCTAAACAGAGACACTCACATCTGACCGTTCTGCCTGAAAATAAATGGTTTGTTTGACCTTCCTTGTAGCCCACCCCAATATTTTCTGGGTCTCTCCTAAACACACGGCAGCTGCTCCCTCCTTGCTGGGACCAGTCGTGCGCCAGATGAGCACCACGGGCACGGCGGCAGCTGTGGCTGCTGGGCACATGGCATCGGGGGATGCGGGACAGGGCACAGCTCAGAGCAGTGCCACGAGCCTGGAGAAAAACTGTGCAGGAGGAAAGCATCCCTCTGCTTTGCACCCGCCCCGTTTTGAGCTCCCACTCAGCTCATTTTGGAGCAGGACACCGGGGGCCCACCCTGCCCAGCTCATGGCCTCCACCTGCCAGGATTCTGCTCCTGCCCAAAAATCCTGTGGAAGTACAGAGGGATGGGACTGTAGAGAGGGATTGGGCTGCAGCCATGTCCTACCTTCCATCCATGCAATCCCCACCTGAGACCCACCAGAGCCTGGCTGCCTGGGCACAGCCTGGGTCTCATTTCAGCGCAGCAGCATCCCGTCGCCTGGCGCAGGGACCGGCATCAGGTGCCTTCTGAGCCAAGAGGGAACAATCCTGCTCAACGCCTTGGGGGTGCTGGAAGAGCCTGCCTGGGGAGCTGGGTCCCCAGGACCTGCTGAAGCCAGGCAGTCCCCTCCAGAGAAGACAGCTGATCTTGGCTCAGAGACACCAAGCACTGGAGAATCCATCGTGCTCGGAGCAAGTGGAAATTGTAGGCGTTGGGTGGTGTTGAAGCTGACAATGAAGATAGTGATTAGTGATGACGGGCAGTACCAATTAAGGCTAATCTGCCTAATGGCCAAGTCTGAGGGTAGTGCGTGTGACAGACGGTGACAAGTGATGGCAGCTGGAGGAGGCCACAGTGACCACAGAGATGTAAGACAATGCTGGTGGCAGCCGGAGCAAGCGAGTGGTGACACAGTGATCTGTTACACGAGTTATTTGTAATCCTGCAGACACATCTGGCAGCGAGTGTGCCGTGGTCCTGTGCTTCTCCTGAAGGATCAAACAGGCAGCACCGGAGGCAAGGCCTCTCTCCGTGGCTTCCCGTGGGCAGCGTGGGATGCGAAGGAGCAGCGGTACGGCCCGGTGTGACACATCAACCGCTGGTACCTCGGTCTGCTCCAGCGCAGCACCACCAGCACCTTCAACTCAGCAGGAGGAGGGGAGAGCTGGCAGGGCAGTGCGAGGTGCTGAACACCCTCAGCACGATGGGACAAGAAGCCTGTGGCCCTGGTGAGCCCCGTTCCAGCCCCCCCCCCCGGCACAGCCCCGGCTCTGGCCGGTGCCTTGCGGCTGGGCAGCCAGCCAGGAGCAAGGGGTCAGTGCAGGCAGGGTGCTAGTACGGTCAGCCCGCGGGTGGGTGGGTGCACTGGGTGCTCCATGGCCCCTTGTAGCCCAGCCCGGCCCCAGGCCCACTGCCAGCACCCCTGTCCCCTCCTGTGCTGCCTTAAGCATGAGGCACTGGCAGGGAGGAAGGACGGCTGCCCCAGGCAGCACAAACCCCGGTGGGGCAGAGGGCTCACGAAAGCCAGGCTGGCCCTCAGGGACTGGGGCAGTACTTCCCGTGGGTGAAAAGGAAAGGGCAAAACACGTCGGCTCGCTGTGATAAGGGCTGTCACACAAAGCAGGCACCATTCACAGAGCAATATGTTAACTGTCACGGAGCCTGGCAGCATGACAAGGGCCAGGACCTCATGCCCATCAGATTTATTCTCTGCCTGAGGTCAAAGCAGGGCTCTGGTCCAAATGAAGCTGGTGCAGATAAGCCAAAACTACCCAACTATGACCACAGCGTTACTAGTGCTGGTAGGGTGCAAGCGAGCTCCGGGACTGCTGCTGAAAGCTGAAGCTCTGCAACACAAGAACTGCTCACTAAGCCTGCCAGTTTGGGGTTAGAAAGGCTGGTTTTGAGGCATGTTCCTAGGATGGGTTCCCTCCCACCAGGAGCTGGATGGGATCTCTGCTTGCACCAAACTACACTCAGCACCCAGCACCTGTACTCGGGGTCCTTCCAGGCCCTGGGGGCGAACAAGCTCTGCCCAAATCCCTCTCCAGCAGGGCCACCCCCCTGCACTGCCGCCGAGCACGGAGCGGCTGCATCCACCAGACACTGTCCTCGGCACCGCTTCGCCAAGATGATTCGGGGGATGTGGCTGGCGGGGCTGGGCATGCCCTGGTGCTCCCACGAGATGTGGCTGCAGCCCAGGCCGTGAGAACTCACCGGCAGCATGCTGGCAGCCGGGGGCTTGGAAAGAAGGCTGGCAGGGGTGGTACAAGCCCAGAGCTGACCTGGCAGCCCACGTCCCAGTCCTGGCAGAAAGCAGCAGTGAGGGATGTCAGTGCCAGTGGCACCTGCAGCCCGCACAGCACCCTGCCCAGAGGGGACCCAGGACCCCCAGTCCCTCGTCCCTGCAGGCTCAGGGTGCTCCCCACCAGTGATGCTGGGGACGGGCAGCGCGGCACGGTGGCACAGTGCTACTCCCAGCCAGAGCAGGCATTTTCAGAGATATGTGCCCCAGTGTGAGGGCATGGCAGGGTGTTCCCCACTCCCCCCTCACACCCCCACACACTGATCTTATCACCAGCCTGAGATTCAGACGCATTTTTGTCTTGATTCTGAATTTGCTCTGGTTTTAATTTGGGGGGATGATGCCATATCTCGCACCGCAGCCCTTGATTGGTACACGCACCGGCGCACACACAACATTGCCAGACTTAATCACACATGTTTGCTCAAGACCTCTTAGAGATCTTTGGATTCAGACCAACTTTTCTTTTCTTACATGCGTTTGTTGTAGTCCAATATTTATAGTTTACTTAAAATAAATGGCTCCTTATGTTTCCCGCTTCCTGCTCCCGAGGGGAGGGTCTCGTGGGGTTGCTGTCTGTCGTCTTCTCTCTTTCCTCAACCTTTTGACATTTTTTTCCTCTTCCATAAATATTTTTTAAGCAGATCCTACATTTGCCAGACACTACTGAGCCTCATCCCAGGTTCTTTCAGTGGTTCTGGTGAGACACTGGTTGAGGTTGAATCAGACAGCACAGTGCACCAGCGGGGCAGGAGTGTCACAGGGCCTTCACAGAGCAAAATGCTGGAGGAGGAGGATGAAGATGAGGAGGATAAGGCAGGGTGGTCTCTGGGACATGGGAGCTAAACACGGATCCAGGCCATGATGCAGACTTACTCGCAGCGCTGGGATGTGAGGAGGCAGCACCCAGAGTCTTGGCTGCGGCAGGGGAGGGAAGGGATGGCGAGAGTCCTCATGCCCACTCGCACTTGTCCTGCTTGGGTTGTGAACATGGGGCTCCCACCTGCAACCCCCCACTCCAGGAGGGACCCTCCCCGGTCCAGCGTGCAGTGCCAGGAGGTGGAGCCGCGTGAAGATCTCTGATGCTGCCCAGGCCAGCTCTGAGCAGGCTGCTCCCAGGCTGCTCCAGTCAAGGTCGGAGTACCTCCAAAGACCCATCCCTCTCCAGGCCTCTATTTCAGTATTGGAGCACCCTCACAGTGGCCTCATGACTTGTCCTTCCATTTACAGGGCATTTCCCTTGTTCTAGCTCCTGCTGCTGCCTCTCACCGCACCATCGTTAAGCCCTGGCTACATTTTCCCTGCCCACTCCCATTTGGTCCTGGACAACCAAATGCCCCATGCCCAACAGCAAAGGGAGCACAGGTCCTCGGTGGAGGATGGAAACCCGCTGGGGACCGCAGCTGCTTGGCAAGGGCAGGTCTGGGGGGGCCAGAGTGGGGGACCCAGCAGAGTCCCTGGGTGAGGAGAAATCCCCAGGCAGCCCCTGTTGCCTTGCAGCACCTTGGGATGCAAGATGCAGGGATGTTGCTAGAGCATCCATGGCGGGAGGATGGAGGGGTAAAACCAATGTCTGCATGGACTTTCCCACCCAGAAGCCTTTGGCAGCTCTCTCCTTCGCTGGGGATGATGAGGCCCATTTATTTTGGAAGAGTCACTTGTTTTCTAACCCTCTGTTGTGAAGGGAACATTTTCACTGTGAAAATTACCCTCCCTTCTTGTTTCAGGCCCTGGGGCTCCATGTGGCCCTGTCTCCCCGCGGGTGGCTCCCCTGCACCAGCTCACACCCAGCCCATCCTGTACTATGTGCGTAGGATCCCACACTGTTTGCACACTGGCCTGCACACTGCGTATCCAGACACGTATGTGCAGGCTCCAACACTGACACCCACATGCAGGCTCACAAGTGTGCAAGCTCACACACCACACCTTACACACACTTGTGCAAGCTCACACACTGCCCTTCTGCATGAGTGTGCCAGATCACACCCTACTCCTCTGCACACACACATGCGAGCTCACTCCCTGTCCCTCTGCACACGTGTGTGCAAGCTCACACACTGCACCCTCGCTGGTAGCTACCATGGCCCTGGGATAGCAGCCTGGGGACCCTTCTCCCTCATCCACAGCACCGCTTTGGAGCGTGGAGAAGCCCAGGCAGGGTGGAGGAGAGCTGGTCACACACCCAGCCCCCTCTCAGCCTGCTGGAGGCCCGAGCATGATGCCAGGCAGGATGGCCTCTGCAGCGGCGTTACGGGCAAAGCGGTGCCCAGCTCTGACCCCAGGCAGGGCTGTGCAGGCAGCACGGCTGAGCATCCTCAGGGAGAGGCTGAAGCCTCTCTCCACCCCAGGCACGGAGGTGACGGCACCCACTGCCCCCACCCAAGCAGCAGGACCCCACCACCTCCCCAGCTCCTGGGAAACACCCTGCTGAAAAACAGAATCACAGAGTCACAGAATGGTTTGGGTGGGAAGGGACCTTTAAAGGCCACCTGGGCCAACCCCCCC
>NW_010227621.1:3593-4135 GCF_000690775.1 Eurypyga helias | reverse complement strand
GGACACTGTGACTGATGCAGTGCACAGCCTCTGCACGGCCTCTGCGCATGCAAGGGAAGGACTCCTGCCTCTGATCTCCCATGTGTGTACGAGGAGTGCACGAGGCCAGCTGACATGTGGGCACTTGAGGGAGCTCTGACATGGCTGTGTGTGACTCCAGGGACAAATCCCCACCGTCCCACAGACATTCATGTCAGCTGCCTTGGACAGGCTCAGTGCAAGTGTTCCTGTCTGCTGTGTCACCCTTGCCTGTGGTTCTGGATTGGGCCCTCAGAAGCACCAGAGCACTCAGACAGTTTCCAGTGACATCACCCCTGAGGAGGAGAAATTCCCAAGGACCCGACCATCTCTCCCTTTCCTGCCCGCATCACATGTGGCATTTCAATGTTTCCCCTCTTTGTCCATGCTCCCCATGTGATAGTCTTGCTGGCATAGGGGCTCAGGTTAAGCCTCCATTCACAGCCAACATCTGTGGGTCCTACCAGCAGGGGAGACCACGGGATTGAAGTGTCACAAGTCCCCTCCTAATCTGCAGGCCAAGC
>NW_010227621.1:3071-3550 GCF_000690775.1 Eurypyga helias | reverse complement strand
ACAGCCCGTCTTAGGCGATCAGACTATTCCCCTGGGGGTCCTGCCAGGCTGAAGGCTGCCCTCTGGAAGGGCATAGCTCTTCCACGGCATCTCACGGTGTTATCTCATCGCCCTGTGGAGAAGACACCACCGTTTGGAGCTCCAACCTTGGAAACGGGATTCCTCTGCTCCCAGCAGGGTCCAGAACACCTGGGTGTGATTGTCCCCAGCTCCAAATGTTGTCAGCACGTGGCATTGGACACAAAGGTTCATGGACAAAGTGACTATCATCACCCTGCTCTTGACCAGGCTGGTCAATGTCCCATCCAACCTGGCCTGGGGAATGACCACTGCTGGGTGTGGCTGTGCTCAGTCCTCCACATGAGCTCACCTTGCTGACCAGCATGCTGGGATGCAACCTCTCCAGTCACAGGGACCTGTAAGGGTGTAGGTTGCCGAAGTAATCCCTGGCTTGATCCCCATCCACTGCTGGCTGTTCC
>NW_010227621.1:651-2236 GCF_000690775.1 Eurypyga helias | reverse complement strand
AGACTCTGCCTTTGAACATCCAGCCCAGCGCTGGCAGTCGAGGTGCCAGGAGGAGCTGTGCTTCAGTCCCAACCACTTCTGAGGCAGATGGAACTCCCTGCTAAGCTGCCAGTATCACTGCTGCCAAAGAAATGGAGAAGAACCCCTTAGTGATGTCAGTCATGGCGTACCACAGCCAGATGGGGCTGTTAAATGGAGAACGAGTCTTGCTGATCACCCCTTGGCTCTCCAGGTGATGAATCAGCTTATGGAAGCAAGGAGTGGGGCTTTCTGTGATACTCCTGCCCGTGCAGTGTTGTGGTAGCGATTGGCACCTGTTGGTCTGTCCCGTTCAGCAGTCCAACCACAGAAGGGTCCTGTGAGAGACCAGGCAAGGCAGACAGCTGCTCAATGTCCTCAGTCCCTATGGCAGTGCTAACAAAAGCCCACTGGTGGTCTTTTGGGTCCTTTAAGTACCCTCTGTTGAGATGGAAAGGATGCACGGAGACTCCAATCCAGTCAGAATGGGGTGCTTTTGCCACTCCTTCCCAGTCAGGCTGATTTCAGCCTCCAACACAGTCGTTTGTTGAGAGCCCCCAGTCAAACCAGAAAGACGAATGGGTTGTACCCCCTACAGCTTGATGGGATGAGGGTACATTGTGCACCCGTGACCAGTAGTGCCACTCCTGTGGCTCTGAAGTGCCAGGCCATCGAATCCACACAGTCCAGTAAACATGGTTGTCCCTTTCCTCCACCTGGCTGGGGGAAGGGCCCCTCTAGTCCTTGTAACAGTCTTTGTTACTCACTTCTTGTAAATGGGAATCAGAAGTCCCTTCAAGAGGATCAGAAGTAAGATCATATCATCTACTCACCCTGGACAGCTGACCAGTGAGAACTGGAGTAGCAATTTTCCTGGAAGAATCTGAAGCTCCTATTGTGCTTTCTTTCCCTGCATCTCACGTCCCCCTGCCTCTAGGGTGAAGGTAGATTTTCCTTCCAAATTCCTCATGTGCTCTCCATGGTCACTCAGGTAAAACCACAGGCTGACCCGTGGTGTGTACCCTATGTATCTTCCCTCTTGTGCAGAGGAATGTGTTCTCCTATCAACTGAGATACAGGTTTGTACGGGTGGGGAGCAGAACATGTTCTCTTTAAAACTCTGGAAGTCCCACACGGTTTCTCGGCTAGCATGTCTGGCAGTCTCTCTACAGCCCAGACACAGGCCCGTAGGGATAAGGAGAGAATCTCTTTGTATTGCTGAAGCTCACCAGCCACTTCCTCCACTGTTAGTTCCTCTCTGTCTTTCCAGGTCATTTTTGCCAATGCATTGGGATGTGCTGATGGTGTGCTCTGTACAAACTTCCGACACATGGATGCACACACTTAACATTGTCTGAATCTTTGGATAACTGCTTGTTGTCCAGGTCACCATAAGTCACCTTCAGCGTGGCTCATTCCCTCAGGAGCTGGATACCTCTCCCCATGGTGGTCCACTTGCCTACATGGTACGTAACATCTCCCTTGGAGGGATACCTTTCCTTCACACCTGACAGGAGTTGCCTCCAAAGGCTGAGGCTTTGGCTCTCTTTTCCAACTGCTTGGTCAC
>NW_010227621.1:0-206 GCF_000690775.1 Eurypyga helias | reverse complement strand
TTTTCCACCTGCTTGGTCAATACTCCCTTCCCTAGAAAGGCATCCCAGTTGCTTGGCTTCCTTACTCTCTGATTCCAGGCTACTGGCCCAGTTATCCAGCATCAGGGCAGCCAGGTGATATCATGCTCTCCTGCAGGATGGCTGAAGTCTTTTTGCTTATCTCACAGCTCACTCAGGATCTGAATCGGGTGGTCACCACCATCTCA
>NW_010227620.1:22929-32253 GCF_000690775.1 Eurypyga helias | reverse complement strand
GCCGGGGGCGGGGGGTCCTCAGCCCATGCCCGGCCGAGTTCGGGCGCGATTCACCTGCACGCCCAGCCATAAGCCCCCGCGCTCGGCAGTGACAACCCTACGCCGGGTCTGTCTGTGTGGAAGATGGGCCCTTCCAGAAAGGCCGCACAAAGGCTCCCTTCGTGTTCACACCCTGACAGCAGCTTCGGCTTCGATGGGCCCCCAAAACCCTGGGCCCAGCATGTCCGTGGCTGCCCTAAAGAGGTGGCATGGTTCAGCCGTGTCTGCCTGCCTGGCCACGCTGTCCTGTCTGCTTAAAGTGTCACCCCTGGGGGCTTTGGTGTCTGAAGGGCACTGAAATGGTGACTGGGATGGGCAGATGAAGTTCTGTCTCTCCTCAGTGCAGCTGCTTTCCAAAAGTGCCAACCAAGGCAGAGCACTAAGGCCATTCTTGAATGCCGGCAAGACCAGGCGTTGCTGGCACAGGCAGCCTGGCTGGAGGGGAGTGAATCCGGCTGCCAACAGCCGAGGGTTGGATTTAAGCCTCGCAATGGCTCCTGCTGCCCCAAACACAGGACGGTTTGATATGGCCATGCGGCTGGCTGGCGGCGGGGCTGCCAGCCGTGACGCTCCAGAAAGGCATTTGTGCTTATGGATTGAGGCGTCTCCCATGGCCAAGGGTGAAAGGAGGAAGGGGAACCAAAGGCCAAGCTCGCCCAAGCCCGTTGGGTTGTATCTGTGTACAAACTGCGGCGTTTCGGCCCGGGACCGCTGTATGTTCAACCAGGAACCTTTGAAAAAACAAGCGAAAAAGGCCCAGGCCTTTCTGCATCCTCGTAGAATGGAAAAATACTGCCATCTTTTTATGGCATTGCCTGTATTTTAAGATAAGGGACACTAGTGAATTGCCTAAAATAACCCAGATAGGAAAAAATAGCCCAGAGACCAAAGCACCTGGACCAGCACACAGGAGAAAGAAGCAGGCATTTTTTTTTCAGTGAGTGATTACTTGGAGAGCAATTAGCTACTGTGCCTCGAGTTTGGATACCTGTGAACAAAGCCATCCTAATTACAAAAATGGGAATAAGGAATTATCCTTAATACCTTATGGGTATTGCTGATGAAATGAAAACAGGCAGGAAAAAGAAAGCAAATACAATTTAATTTCAGTATTTTTCTTCTTTCCAGCAATACCTAAGTTATAAAATGCTGAGGGGAGGGTGGAAGAGGGGGGCAGCTGTTATTAATATAAAAATAGATGAAAATAGCGGTATTCTTTTACTGGCAATTTGCAGCTGGAATTCTAATATGTTTTTTAAAAATTCTTTCCACTGTAGTGAGCTGTGGTCTTAAAATATTCGGACATCACTGTGGCCAGCTAATCACAGCCTACAGCAGAGAGAAAGCCTGACTTGGGAGGGTGGAAGAGGGGGGCAGCTGTTATTAATATAAAAATAGATGAAAATAGCGGTATTCTTTTACTGGCAATTTGCAGCTGGAATTCTAATATGTTTTTTAAAAATTCTTTCCACTGTAGTGAGCTGTGGTCTTAAAATATTCGGACATCACTGTGGCCAGCTAATCACAGCCTACAGCAGAGAGAAAGCCTGACTTCCTGATAACCCAAGGAGCTGAGCTCAGTGGAAGATAAAACTGAATCCCAGGGGCATGTTTGCCTCCACTGCAGTGCAGAAGGCAGAAAGAAACACGCTGCCAGGCCCCCTTATCTTGGCCATTAGATTATGAAAACGCTTGATCTTTTTCACTCATTTCTGAGCCTTCCTTCCTAGGAGGAAACAGAAGGGTTTATTTTCTGGTTTCAGCTATCTTCAAGTTCTTTCAGTGTCTCCCTGGAATTATTGCTGTCGGAATCTTTCCGATTTCCCAGCTGCTGCTGGGGCCACATGGGACAAACAGTCAGGTGGGGATGAGAGAAGCTGGGCTTAGTGCCCAGGTGATGTACAAGACCCAAAAGCCAAATTATTAAAACAAAACCGTGGAAGTGCATTCCATTTACGGGTCTGAGTGTAATACATTCAGGGTAGTTTATCAACTGCTGCATACCGAGGTAGCCTGTCTGGTGAGAAGGATGATCCGAGGCAGGATCAAGACCCTTTGAATTTCTCCTGTGCTGATGAGCTGTGATGTCTCTAATCGAGAGCGATTGGCCAGTTCAAAACCTTCAGTCATACTTCTAGTGATTACAGACTTAATTAGTGCATGTCAGCCCAAGTGTCATCTATTAAAGGAGCTGTGCTCATGAAATAGGATGGTGATTACTCCAGCTGTAAAACACTTATGGAAAAATCGTAAGTTAAAATAAAAATCTCACAGCACCTTTGACAATGGCGTTATCTCAGTCAACATCCGAGCATCACACACGTTTATACTGACTGATCTCTGTTAGGTTTGTCACGGCTTTCATGCTGATGAAATTTGCTCTGTATCTCTGCTCAGCCAGCACAAGCCCTGCCGAGGCACCTGGCCAAATGTGCTGTCGTACCCGCAGTTACACCAGCTGCCTCGACTCATGGTTATACCAAAGAACACCCCTTGTTCAGGGAGAAAACAAGGCTGCCTTCACCTCTGCCTGGTGCTTCCTGAAACAGGAGTGTTGCACGGTGCCGATGCTAGAGCTGAGCAAGGCTGAGTTTTTCAAGAAGGGCTCGAACTGCGGTCGAGGCTGGTCATTTCCCAAGACACTGGGAATTTTTCTCCCCATTTTCACGGGAGGAAAAAAGAGGCAGGGTCTGTGTTCGTGTAGGATGCTGGGCACAGTGTGACAGGGTTGTACCTGCATCTTGCAGGGTACAGGCACCTTCCTCACCCTCCTTTCCCTCAGTGAGTGGAGGCAGGGCTGAGCCACCTGGCAGGTCCCAAAGAGGTCCATGCATTGGTGCCATGTGGTAGCTTTTGGGCAGTTTTAGGGCTGTTCCCAGTTTGTGGGAAAACAGGGCTTGGCTGTCCTGTAAGCCCCAGCTAGCGATGCTGGAGGAGAGTGGGGACGATGGACAGTCCCCAGGGACAAATGGCCAATGCACCTCTGGAGAAGCCACCCGGAGAAGCAGGGACGCCAGGACGTGGAGGCACTAGAGGGAGCCTGAGCATAACAGATCCTGCTCTAGGCTCAAACTAGGAGCACTGGTCCCAGTTAAGAAAAAGGGACATTTCCAGTGAATAACAGCAGGACACAGCAGTTTCTCCCTTGACCTGGCATCCTATCTGGCTGTAGCTTTTCTCCCCATCACAGGTTTTAATTTTCTTAAAGACATGAAGAAATACTGTTTTGCTTTTAGAAAGTGCTGGTCTGCCAGCGGGGAGACAGCTGGTTCTGTGCTTGTGCAATAGGAGATAAGGCAAACCAGTGGCAGACTGGAAGGTTCAAGAGTGCAGGAGCTCTTGCAAGGCAAAGGGGAGCAGAACTGCTGATCCACAGCTGTGGGTATCCCTACGGGATGGGGGGCTGGTGTTGTGCAGCCCTGCAAGTGCTCCTGGACTGATGACAGCGACATGGGAACAGTAGCTGAGGCTTGTGTGCTCTGCTGGGTGCTTTCCAGTTAGCACCAGTTAGGAGAGCTGGGGCACTGGAAGGGGCTGGAGAGCTGCAGTCTTTTATTTTCCCTTGCAATATTTTCACTGAATTGGCTTTGGACAAGGAATAGGATCACTGGGTCATGATCTAGTTGTCTGAATCTCCCCCTGCCACCAGTGTCACCAAGGATCAGCGCAAAGAGCGAGTCTCTGGGTCAGCTGCAGATGGGCATCGGCACTACAGTGGAGCAGGGACTGAGGAACAAGCACTTTGCACTGGTGTTCAGGCACAGTGAGGAGGTGGACGTGTTTGTTCCAAGTGTATCTTCTTGTACAAAGTTTGTACTGGGCCAAAAGTTGCTTTCAACAGGGATAATCAAGCTTAGCCCAGCAGAAATCAGAGGAGAAACTGTAAGAGGGGAGTGAGCAGGGACTGCGAACCAAAGGAAGGACAAGGTACAGCAGCTCCATCACTCCTGACTGCCCTCGGAGGCTTTCATTCCCCCACGGAGACCATCCCTCAGATCAGCCCAGACCCTCTGCACATCCTCCACGAGTGTGTTCCTGTAAGAAGCTTCCCACCACAAAGGCAGGAGGAAAAATCAAGCAGCAGCCCGCAATGCAGCCCTGACCTTTCTCTCCAGGCCTGCCACCTCCTCCCACTCTCCCCAGAGCTGGCACTACTAACAACTGGTTTCCTCTTGTTATTTTTCCACCTCCGCTCCTTCCTCCAGAGGGGAGGCTGTGCTGGTGGCCCACGTACCGGTGACTCAGAGGCTGGGACCCACGAGGAGCCAGCTAAACCTGGCCAAACTTAGTAACATCTCATTTTCCATTGCCTACACCCTGGTCGCTTCTTCTGGCTGGATTCATCACTGGAGACCTTCTCCAGCTACCTGCAGGTTCAGGAGGACCAGCTCCATGGTGTTTCCTTTAAGTTTTGGCAATGCAGGAGCTGGGCTGAGATGGAGCAGCCCTTGATGCAGGTAAATTCCTCCTTGGTGAGTGTTTATCCAGCTTGGTGATAGCTGAAAACCACCAGTTGTTCTGGACATCTAAGGGGGTTTTTCAGGCTTGGAAACGTGTAAAGACAGACATATATATATATATGGGATGGCATGGTAGTTGCATTTTTCTGGAGGCATTTGAATAATTTGTGGGGAGCTTAGGGGTTTAAAAGCTGATTCCCCTCTGTGTCGATCAGCCTTGTCCATCTGGCTGGACGTCCCCAAATCAACAAATGATAACTGCCCCGAGCCCAGGGCAGCTCCAAGGTGGGGAAGGATGGTCTGCAAAGGTGGAGGTGCTGCTGCGGCTGGAAGCTGGGAATGATGACCGGGGCTACTCAGGGCTGTCAGCAGATGAGCAGGCACGGAGACACGGCTCCTGGGCAGCCGCAAGCGCATTGAGCAGGACCCCACAGCTCCGTGCAGGGCTGCATGTAGGGGATAACACTGGGAAGGGAGCAGCCGTGTGCGCTCAGCCCATGCTTATTGCTTTAATGGGATTTTCCAGAATACTTCTTGCCCCGGTAACGGAAAAGGAAGCTCGCCTGCTACTCCCAAGGCCGGGGTGAACTTGCACAGCCGATGTGACACCTGCTTCACCCGCGCTTCCCGAGAGCCCGGCTGTTCGGAAGGAGCGAGCAGATCTGCAGGAACAGCGTGCACGGAGCAGCTGATCGCTGCGGGGAGGAAGCACACGGAGGCGGCTGGGAGAAACGGAGAGGGCTGACCTAAATAGATGCTGAGCTAATTTATTCATTTCTCTGCTTTATTATTTAACGCAACTTCGAAGCAGCTCAGGACTTCTGGTTCCTCTCAGCTCTGCTGCTGACGTTGGGATGGGGTTATTTTTGACCTGATTTTTGCCTCTGTCGTGCTGAAAAGCGTGGCACAGCCTTGCTCAGCACCCTGCTCTCCCCTCAGGTGCACCGGGCACAATGTGGGATTGCTCCAACACAGCCATTTTCCAGCCAGGAGCACAGGAAGGACTTATTTTAAGTTATTCTGAGCTTTTGCTTCACCTCGGGCCTGGGAAGGTGTTCAGGTTTTGGCCTGCTTTATGCACTGTTAATAGGGAGCTTTATCTTCCATTTAGCTGGCTGGCGAGAGGATTGGTGAGTTCGTACAGCACGAGGCAGCCTCCAACCCCCCCATCCCCCAGGCAGGCTGCCAAACGCAGCCCCAGGCTCTGCAGCACGGGGGCTTTCAAGGATAAACCTGGAGCCTGTCTCTCTTCCAGTCAGCCTCCTCTCTCCTCAAATCCCAGCAATCCCCTGAAACACCGTCCGGGAGGAATTTATTAGGAGAAGGACGCAGAGCCCCAGCTGTTCGGAGAGCTGGTCGGGCTGCACGTGTCCTCTGCGAGCCCACGGCACGTTTTAGTGCTGCTGAGGTTTAACAGCCACAAGCTGGGGAAAACCACCGATGCCCATGCAGGTTGCCTAAACCCCTGCACCATTTCTGCAAGGGGGTGTGGGCAGAGCGTCTCCTCGCGAAGGGGCTGCCCGCCAGGATTCAAACCATATGGCACCCAACTTGTGCCACGCAGGGCCCTTTAATTCTGCTTTTCATTAGGGTTAGTCACTTGGTGAATAAAATCAGGCCACTGTTGTGTCCAATTACCCAGCACCTCTCTTACCATTTTTAAAACTGGATTATTCATCGACCTGCTTGATTCCTTAAAGATTTCCAAGCAGCAAAACGAGCCCTGATACTATTTATCTCGGCAGCAAAGGCATTTCAGCTCATGCCGCCTTCGCGTTGCTGGAGAGTTTCGTGATGTTGCTGGGGGTGGGATAGTGCAAACCAGCAGAAATGAAGCAGCTAACGAGGCTGCACACTGAAGTCTTCCAAACCAGGAGGCTTGAGGCGCCGAAGAGGAGCAGCCAGGCGTGGGGCTGCGAAGGTGGGTGCTGCTGTGCCGGGCACAGCCAGCCCCGTCTCCTGCCTTTGCTGGATAAACTGGGGGCAGTGCGGATCCTTGGCAGGGTCCCATCCTGCCAACCCACGAGGAGCACAGCCTGGCCCATGTCAAGCTTCAATCTGAAGGGGTTTGTGGGGTTTTTTTTTAATATAAAGTGATATACTGTTCAGATATGATGGTCCGAGAGCGCCGTGAGGCCAAACAGAGAGTGAACCCGTAAAGGACAGAGGCTTCAAAGTGATTTGAAGTTTCTCTTTCGTTCTCTGTACCCTGGACCAGAGTTTGGTGGATGATGCCTCGATATTCCTAATGAGGACAGAAAGTCACTACACCAACTCAGCCCCTCCAGGGGCCAGGGTTTGGATGCCTGCGCCTTAATTGCATGAGGCTGATTAGGAAGGAGTTAAAGCCGATAGAGCAACACCCTGGGATTTAGGATCTGTTACGTGGGCACAATTTCTGCCCTTCTCTGCAGTGGCAGGGGGCTGCAATAGAGGGGAGAGTCCTTTAATGAACCGGTTTTGGAGTGGGCAGGACGCTGGATTCCAGCCTCGAGGTGAAGATCTGGTTTGGCTGCCGGCTCGCCTTTATCTGCGTGGAGAGGATTATTGGGAAGCCGTGTTGACAAATGCTGCAGCTAAAATGGAAAATGAACTTCCACACAAAGATGGCTGGTTTGTGCAAAGCAGAGAGGGAATAAAGAAGCTGCCAAAGAAGCTGACATTAAACCCGCTGCTTACCTGCGGCTCATCTGATACCATGACTGAAACCTTTCATTTGCAGCAACGTAATCCAAGATGTTCTTTCTGCAAAGCAAGAAAGTAGGTTATTGCTGAAGCAGAGCTGGGGGGGGGGAAGGAGATAAGCAGGGCCTGATCCTGCCAGGGGCTGAGTGGGGCTGAAACCCTGGTTCGCAGCCTGATTTGGGGGTTTGGGAAACAGCGGGCATGCAAACCCTTTCCAAACCTTAGGAAAGGGCTGCCCGTGCTGCCGGAGGCAGGGCAGCAGAGCATGGGCTCCCCCAGTCCTGCCTTCAGCTCCTGCACCTCTAACCCAGGGACCTGGAGGCAAGAGACATAAACCCAGTAAGCCTTAGCACTCAGGTAGCGCATCTCATCTTCAAAGCGCTTTGCTGACGGGAGTGAGTTAGTGACCCCACATAAAAGAGGCCTGCCCATCCTGAGCCCCACGCCGATGAGATGCAGCGGTGGCCAAGGTGTTTTTAAGCAGCAATATGAGACAGCAAACCTCCTCCTGGAGGCTGGAAACCCATGGCTGACGCACAGGGCTGTGTTGCTTGGGGCCACGTCGATCGAAGGCTCCCAAATCCACTGTCTGAGGCAGCCCCAGCTCCCGGGAGAAGCTCTGCAGGGAGGGAGGGACAGTCCTGGCCACAGCTGGGGATGGGGACAGGACCAACAGCCAAGCATGCCACCAAACACCTGGAAAAATTGCAATTGCTTTAATATTGGAAATACCACTGGGGTTGCCACCCCAAAAAGATGTTGATAACTTGGCCCTGCATGGAAACACCACATTTTTTTCTGACTGCGAGTTAAGTGGAAGGATAAAAAAATAGGGAAAAAAAAAAAAGAGGAAGATTTCTCTTCATCCTGAGAATTATTGATCACCAGAGACAGGGTGGACCTAAACCACTTGAGAAACCTCCGGTTAAGGCAAGACCATGATGCTATAGTTGCTACATTCAAGCACAAGACCTTTGTTTTCCATACAATAAAAGCATTGTAAGACCTGTACGGTGTGTGAACCGAGGCAAACAAAAACGCTGAGCGGGTTAATTAAGCTCCATAGCCCTCCCAGCACTGTGTTGTGGCCCAGTCCCAGCCATTTCCCATCCCTTGCAGCCAAGAAACATCCCGGCATTTTAACGCCCGTCTGCAACACGGTGCGTTGAAAACAGAGGGATTCCCCATTAAAATGGGCTACCTGCCAGTGTACTTTGTATGCGATGGCGCCTTGTTGTTCTTCACCTTGGGGATTTCCACACAGGCCACTTTGCATTTGGTTTCTGGTTACTCCTAGGGAATGAGGAGCTGTGAGTCGGGTGCGATGCCAGTGGAGGGCTGCAGCTGCTGGGAGCGGGGACGATGGTGGGCAGCGGTGACTGCAGCGTGTGCATCCCTCCCAGCCTTTGCCTCCTTTTCCCCAGGAGGGCAATGGGCTGAAGTGTCCAGGGCTGCTGCTCTGAAACGCCAGCACTTGAATCACAGATGTCACCCAAAGCCACTGCTCCGGCATCAAGCGGTGACATTCACTGGGGAAGAGCTGTCACATGGGGATGGGGACATAAAAATACATAAAATTAAGCTGAACGGGTGAGCACAGCCTCAGAGGTGTCTGCAAGAACCAGCCTTCCACAGTAAGCGAAGCATCCATTAAAACAATGCTCACACGACAATAATGGCTCCTAGTAAGCGAAGCACATTAACACTCTTGCTTAATGAATGTGGTGGGATGGCTGAGGTGGGCCCGGGGACAGGAGATCAGGGCTTTCCAGGACCAAAAACTTCCCACATGCAAAGGGCTCCAGTTTCTTGGACCCTCTGCCAGTGCTTCCAGAGAGGGGCAGGTGACACAGCACCCTCATTTCAGCCCAGGCTGGGGTTGTTCTCTCAGGTGAGGTGGCTTGGGGCTTTTTGACTGATGCCATCCCTAGCTGGTGGCTCCAAACACTTTTTTCTAACACGGATGATGGAGAGGCAGGAAGGGGAGATAAAGCGCTGCCATTTTCCTTTGATTTTTGTTAGGACATGGGCTTCAAATTACCTCCCGGGACGAAGACATCTCCTGCAGCATTTACAGTTTGCCAGCTGTTACCCAGCTGCCTGGGGCAGCGCAGAGACCCCTTGACCCATGGCTGCTGCC
>NW_010227620.1:0-22900 GCF_000690775.1 Eurypyga helias | reverse complement strand
AGAGTAAAAAGAAGCCTCTCCTTTGGCACTTTCCCAGTTTCTAGCAGCAAGGGCATTTCCTAGGCTGCTCACTCATGTTTAATAATTTTCCAAGGAACAGCTGAGTCACCATACCTGGAGGTATTTAAGAGAGTAGACAATCACCATATCTGGAGGTATTTGAGTAGACGTGGCGCTCAGGGACATGGTTTAGTGGTGGACTTGGCGGTGCTGGGTTAACGGTGGGACTCGATGACCTTAAAGGTCTTTTCCAACCTAAATGATTCTACGATTCCGTCAATACAGTGGCATCCTGATGGATTTCACAGATGTCAGCAGGGCAGAGTGTGACCCTGATGTGGCCGTCCTTGCTCTTACAGCTCTAAAAGCAAAGTCCCAGAACCTTTACACCCTCAGGAGTGTAAGGAGCAGGTGCAGAATCTCTTCAGGCACACAGATCAGTAAGATGGTAAGTCAGGTCCTGATTTCTGCAAGCTGGTGGTACTCCCCTGCACCCCAATGCTCTCCTCTGGCTGGATCGCCTGCTCCAGCTGCCAGGCCGTCTCGGCTCTCCTGGGTGCAGAGAGAGCTGCATGCCTCGCTCAGCAGCAACGAAATCCTCTCCTCTGCAGCACCAAACATCTCTTGTGCTGTTTCTTTTCCTGCCTTTAGATGAGCAGAAAGCCACCCGGCTGCGTATGCCACCTAATATTTAGGGTGCAGCATCTGCTGCTTGATTTTACCCGTGGTTGTATACCAGGATCCTTTCAGAAAGTCATGCTAATTAAGAAATCACATCCCCATCGAAACCACTCATGCAAGTGGCTCTTGGTGAAGTGCATACACACTCTCAGGGCTTGCTGCAGCCAGCCCATCTCTCTTGGAGGGCTGCTTCTTGTCCGGGGTGGCAGCAATAGGAAGTTCCACAAGTGCTGTCCTCTGATATTAAGGGCATAAGTTATTGAGCAGCCCTGTAGCACTGCCCTTCTACAAAGTCAGCGCAGAGAAATGACTGACACCCTCCTGCACATCACTGAAATGAAAACCTAATTGCACCAGGGCCACATGGGAAGGGGCTGGGATTTGCAAACAGGTTTACTGCGGAGTTCACAATTCCTGCTAAGAAAACTTGCATTTTAATGCCACTTTGTATACGGGTTTTGGCTGCTCTGAGCCCCAGCAACATGCAGACCACTGCGTGTGCTGTGCCTGGGATGTTTTACTGGTTTAAATAGCACTTGTGCCCAGCCTGTTCTGGAAACAGTGCTGAAGGCCACTGATTTCAGCCTGACACCAGATGCCCTGCGGGGAAATGGGCTTTATTAGGGAGGGAAGACAGTATGGACTGTGGCAACACTTCCATTAGCCCCGCTGGCATCCCAACCCTGATGTGCAGGTGTGGGGCGTCTGCTCCAAGGTTTGCTCCTACTGGCAATAACTGGGCTGGTCCCCATAGGATCGGATGTGCTGGGATATGGGGCTGCTGAATGAAGGAGAAGCACAGCCCTCCCCTCTTGTATCAGCCTCATCTCAAGCAGTCCTTTGTATTAATAATGGCCTGATTTATGATTTGGCTGAGATTAAAACACATTTCCTTCCACAGTGATTTTTTCCAGGCTTTTCAAACCACTTCATGAACTCCAATAAATCCTTAGGAAGTCTCTGGCAGGTGGATGCCTTTAAATCTGCATTGTACCCTTGGCACTTGGCAAACCTGACACGTCCAGCAGCGGTGGGGAGGATACAGTGCCTGGCTAAGATCTGGAGGCAGGTGATCTTCAAGCGTTTTCCACTAAAGCTCCAAACCTGAAGCCTCTTTCAAGTGTTTTAGTGTAAGATATCAGGCCACAGTGGCACAGAGTCAGGATGAGGATGCAGGACAGACCCCAGGAGTCCTCACTCTCTCTCTGCATCCGAAACACCTTTCCATTCCCCTCTACCCTGCATCATCATGCTGCCATCCCTTCAACAGCTGAAGGATCCTGAAAAATTACAGCTGAAGTTTTTTCTTGTCTGCTCCAGCCACCTAAAACAACCTTCTGTTTGGATGGAAGCACTGAAGCATTTCTTAAAACGACTCTTCCTCCTGCCATTAAATATTTAAGAGTGGAGCATGAGGGGAAACCGTGTGCTTTCACCAAGGCAGGATGGCACAGTGCTGGGAACCACGCAGAGCCCAGTTTCTGGCAGGTGCTCACAAAGCACAGCTCGAGTTTAGCCTCCCTTTGCCCTCCATTGCTGTGGCGCTCCCCGCAGCATCCCCAGCATCCCATCCCCATCCCAACAGCTCCCACACTGGTCCTGGCAGCTGAGCAAGCACTGAGGTCCTGACACAGCACAGCCCTCCCGCAGATCCCAGCAGGGAGATGCCTGGGGAAGGAGGCAGGCTGGGCTGCGTGCCTGCCCTGTGAGGTTGTCCCTGCGTTGCACATCTGGTGAACAGAACCGTGTTGCCCCGAAAGCCAAGTCAGGACCGATGGGAACGCAGCAATGCCGGGCACCAGCCGCGGCGGGTCAGGAGCAGAGCCTGTAGCTGCCCCGGGCCCAGCTGCCGGAGGTCATGTCACCCCCACCAGCTGCTTTGCCTCCTCATCATCGCCTCCTGCTCTGCCTTATTTTGGGGGGATCGGAGGTGGCGGAGCGAGGGTGTTGGTAACTGTTCTTTGCAGTTGCTGTAGCAACTGCGGTGTCTCTGGCGGCAGGAGCACACGTTCCCTGCAGCCAGCCGGAGTGTGAGCTGGTTACTTGCAAGCAGATTATTTTTTTTTTCCCTGCTAGAAAAAAGCCCCCCTCTGCCCTCACCCCCAGCAGCCCGAGCCCAGGAGGTGCTGCTGAGGCAGCAGCAGAGGCACAGGGCGGCCCACGTGCCAAGCTGGAGGGATGCTGCGTCTTCCTGCTCCCGGGCTGTCTTCTGCACCAGTCAAAGCCTCAGCACCCCCTCCAGACCCTCCACCACTCCCTCCTTTGCAAGGACAACCTTACCTCTCCCTAATCCAGTCTTGAAGGCAGGGTGGGTTGCTGCAGCCATCCAGGGTCCTCCCTGGGGCAGCTCAGACCTGAATTCATTTCCACATGAATTAGAGCATCTGCTGTGGAGGGGAGGGATCAATGTGGATCAAAACATTCTCAGCAGTGGAGGATCAGCACCAGCTTTGATGAGTTACTTCTCTGATTCATGACTTTTTTTCACAGGCTGGATTCACTGAGTGCCCATTTCCAGCCATCTTGTAAGACACTGCCTCCTAAATCCTGTTCGTCTCCCATTTCCATCACTTTTGTACATCACTAGCCCTGGCCCCCTGTCCCTTCCTTTTCTCTTTGAGAAACCAGAGAGATGGAGCTCCTTGAGGTTGAAATGGTCCGGTGCCTCTTCTCTGAGCCTCAGCACCTTGGCCTTGGCACTGGTGTTTGACCTCGAGGCACGTGGCTCCAGCATGCCGCCCTTATGCCAGGACCATCCTTCGGCCATGTGCCACCACAGGCACCCGTATCCATTTGGAGCGTGTCAGCCTGGTTTGGGCTCCACCCTGTAACCGTGACTCATCTCTCTTTTCCTCCAGAAATGTGAGTTTACACTCAGTTCAACCATATACGTCTGGCCCATGCCCAGCACACCCCACAGGTCATGTCAGCTCATAGAGGCGTGGGAGGACAAAGCAAACAGAGCTTAGTGCTAACGCTACCGTGCTGCCCACCGCCCATGGCTCTGGGTTAGGCCTGTTCTGGTTTCGTTAGCAGACCTGAGCCCTAGGCTTGCACAAATGCAGAGACCTGCCCTGCTTTTCCAGAAAGCCATGAGCTCTGATCCAGCCTTTTCACCACCTGCCTTTGGGATGGCTGTGGCCACTGCCAGAGAGGGCAGGAATTGCAAGTAAGGTTGGTCTTTGTGCGAGAGGGAGGCAAAAACCTTCCACCTTGACTGTCCATCCTCTGTTTCCTTCCTTCCTTGGTCACCCTCGCCATGAGATAAAGAGATGAGCAATGATCAGCAGGGGCTGTTGTCAGCCAAGATAGTTTTTTTCACCCCAATCATTCCACGATGTGCCATTTCTTAGCCAGTGTTTTCAGAGCTGCAGCTTTATGCTCCCTGGGAAGTTTTCTTGAAGAACAGGTTGGCCAGTTGAGGAATGTTTCACTGCTATTTTCAGCCTGGGACGTTTTCCCTTTTTTTCTCCAAAGTACAACAAAAACCCTGTTGACAAGTCACAAAATAGTGATGTCAGTCTAAAATATGAGCCCTGGCACAGGAGGGCATTTGACTCAGAAGCCACTTCCCATCTTTGGAGACTTGAAGTATGTTCCACTTCGTCATCCCGAAGGTCTTTAAACGCTTATAAAAACAGGGTTTATTTATCCGCAGTCAGAACAGCCTATCTATTATCTTGAAGGCTGAACTCAGAAAGTTTCTTCAGAAATTTATTGGTTTCATTCCTACCAGTCTGAACAGAAGTTTTCCACAGAGTCTGTCAAATACAAATATCTCAATTCCAATTTCCTCCAGTCTTTAGCAAGACATCACATTAATTGCGTTAAAAAGCACTTTTATTAGTTACTGAAAAAGCGGGAGCCTGGCAGCTCTTCCTGACCACGAGCTATTCACTTTTGTGAAGTCTCCTTCAGCAGTGGTTTGATCCAACGCAGTGGTTTTCTCCACCAGCGAACTCAGCACTGCCTGGAGCCAAAGGGACCAGCTCCAGGCAAGGATTACCGGCTTCAGGTCTACTGCTGCTCGGGCAAAGTCTTTCTGCCCCTCTCGAGGCTTCTCACACCCCACTGTCATAAAAAAGAGAGGGGGAGGCACATTGTCAGCCTGAGGCCAGGGAGAGCCATGAGAGCAGGTGTAAATGTATACAGAATGGGACAATTTCTTCTACACCTGTGATGCTTTCAGGATTTTTCGGCTTGCAGGAATTCTGGGTTTGTCTGATTTTGCATACAGCTTTGTTTCAGCCAACAGCTCAACCTAGTGATAATGTCACATCTACTTCACAGGTGAAAGGTGGTCATGAAAAAATCCAGGAAGCCCCAGTGCTCCCCCCATCTGATCTCCCCGGGATGCCCCGGGGCCGGTCCTGCCAACATCTGGTCACACGAGAGCTGTGCAGGCAGCCAGAAACCCAAAATTCCCACCCGCTTCCTCGCATCAGCCCTCCCGGCTCCCTTGATTCAACACGAGAGCATGCAGAGCAGGACACCCACTGCATGTGTCTCGGCACATCAGACAGCTGAGGGACGCACACTTGCACCCTGTGACACAAGCACCACGGTGAGATACAACGGCTCATCGGCATTTAACAGGAAAACTCAGCTCTGCTCCATATTTGCCACGGACTGTCCCATTCTAACAAGGTGACAGATATTAAGTGGCATTAAATGACACAAATTGACATTGGCCTTTCCCTCCTGGCACTTTTTCAGTGACCCCAGTGCTACACCCAACTGAGTCCCTCCTTACACTTCAGCTCCGAAAATACTTGAAGGAGTGCCAACACACACACGTGCAATCCTCGCATGGAAGAAACCAGTGCTCTTATAATTGAGACGTTAAAGCTGAAAGCCTGAGTGGGTTTCCCTGAGCTGTCACAGCTTGGCTGTGGGGAGCTTATGAAGAGACAATAAGTAAATTGGGGCTTATTTGATATAGCCAGCAGATTGAAACCTGGAGATTTCTGGAAGCAGCCATGCTGGGAAGGAGCATGTCGTAACAGTCTGGTTATAAAACCCCTCTTATGGTCGTGTCTTGCTGTAAATATGTGAGCATTAACACTGCAAGTTGCAGATATTGGCAGGGCTGGTAGGACTGCACCCATCCACCTCCAGAACCACCTCCATAAACACACTCACCCCAGCATCTTCCAGCTGGGCACATGCAGATGCCCCATGCGCAAGGATGTCCAGGACAAGCCCAAGTGAGAGCCCAAGATACATTGGGAGCAAAGATGTTCCTGCAGCAATGGTTTATTGGATGCTTGGCTATCTGTGGAGGGATCCACCAGTTAACAGAAACCCAGAGAGATGAGCTTTCGGACAGGAGAAAAATGCAGCCCAGCTCCTGTCACAACCCTCTTTGATCCACCACCAGTTTAATGCAAACTTACTTGGGGAAAACAAACTCTCTGAGGCTTGAGGATGGGTATCTGATATCCAAATCTTACAGCTACTGGAGTCTTAAAGCAGCTGAAGGTACTTTGGTTGGAAAAATGCCTTCCCACCCTCCCTTGCTGCCAGGGTGCCTTGGAGGATCTGGAGGCCTCTTACCTACAAGAGTGCAAAGGATCAAGCTCATGGAGTGACAAACATCAAGAAATGCGTTCATTCAGCACAGGCCTGTCATCTCTGCCCTGAGTTTTAAACTCCACTCAAACCTTTAGACCAGAGACGGAGCAATTAAGGGCTGAGCAAGGTCTGGTCACAGCTTCTGCACGGGATACGGCTCCTGCACGGAAGAGCAAGCACCCATGAAAATATGTGCGGGAGAGACCTCATTGCCCACAGTTTGGTCCAATTTTGCTTTCAAGTGCTTGGCCTAATCATGGTTACTGGAGGCCAGACAGCACAAATCACTGGGTGCTGGGACCTGATGCTCTAGCATGTGCTGGTTTTACACCTCTGTTACTCACTGGCCTCATCAGAGCGAGCCCTGACTTCTCCCAGCTGGATGGAGAGGATAATCAGGCATTTCCATTACTTAGCCCTTGGACTCGGCCACATCCAGCCTGAAAAACAGCCCTGTCATATGCCCTTCGCACGGCTGGGGAGAGCCTCAATTACATGGCGGTGGCCGTGCATGGGCCACCAGCCCCGCTGTTTACAGGAAGCGCCGGCACAGTGCATGGAATTAGAAAGACCGCAAGGAAGTGAGGGATTATTTACTGGAGATTAAAGGACACGGAAAAACCACAGGACAAATCAGTGGGGCCTAAGCAATGGTAGCTATTTCGGTCTTCCAGCTGCTGGCATTCGTACTGGTCATGCTGCGACAGGAGAATTTAGTAGGAACTCAGCAGGACGAATGGTTGCTTTGCTTTTGGGAAAACATGCCAAAGAATAAGCTCTAAACCTCCTGGAAGGACAGGTGGGACATCAGCTCCACTCCTTCCCTTCCTCAACCATTCCCATGAGTCTTCCTTCCCCCCTGGAGTGATTCCTGCTTTTCGACTGCATCTCCAGGCCAAGCAGCTCCAACCAGATCTGCCAGCACAGCCACTGGGACATGCCCATGGGTTAGCCCAGATTAGTCAAGATGAAGCATCTCCTCAAGCCTGTAAAGAATTGGGGTGAGGGTTAAGGTCTGACATCTCAAGACCTTCAAGACAGCTGCTGTGCCAATGGGAGCTGGTGTATCTTGGAATATCTGTGGAAAGGGGGGAAATCACCAGGTGAAGGTTAATCCCGATCCTCTGATCCAATCCAATCTAGCCCAGTCCCTCTCAAGGCCATTTCTCCTCCAGGCTTTTGCCTTTATTTTAAACACCCACAACCTCCTTTCCCCCTGGAGAGTCCCACCAGCACTGTCTCTGTGCGAGGCCATGCAGGCAGAGCCTGTGGCCAAGCAGAGACACCTGACAAGCACTAGCCCTCGTTTTAAGTGCTCATGAGTTCACGTCATTTTGGGTGAGGTCTCCTTTTCAACCGATACCGGCCACCAGGATTTAAGCAGTAGATCACAAGCTCTGAAATGTGGGCCATAACTGGCTCGGATCTTGAGTCAGTGCATCCCCACCTCCATGTGCCGCTGCAGATCTGCAACTGCTGCTCCTGCGGCTCTCCAGGAGGGTCACGTACTCAACCACACTTCTCCCAGAAAATCCCGCAAGATTTTCCAAATGCCTGAATGTATTTTCTCTAGCGCTTTGCTCCTGGAAGGTAAAGCTGTTTGCAGTACTGCTGTCCTTGTCCCACAACCACCCTGGAGACTTTGCCCTCACCAGTCTCCTGCCAACAGCAGGGAGTTTTGGGGCAGCACCCAAACTCGGAGGAGCCCTTTTCTAGGGAGTCAGACAACTCGTTTGCTGTCTCTTTCCAAAGACATAGATGTCACTTTGCCATCTTCCCTCCTGGCCTCTGCTTCACCTCAATGCCTCGCAACATCAGGACACCACCACGTGCCAAGTGACAGCATCCCCTTCCATCCCCATGGGTGGCGAGGGTTGAGCTCTTCCTCCCAAAACGTCACCCCCGGCAGCACCGTGGCCCTTTGCGCTCAGCACGGGGTGGTGATTCAGCCCTGACTTAACGGGAAGGTGGCCACGGACTGAAACCCCAGCCCTGCTCCCTGCACGGTCCGCGGTTAACGTGATCCTGCTGGAAATTACAGAGCTCCGGCAAAGGCAGCGGGAGGGAGGATTCTCTTGGTGAGAAGGAACCCACAAGAGGCTCCCACTGACATTCCTTCCTTTCTCCCTCGCCCTGCATCCGCGCAGTGGAGTGAACATAAACCGCACGTCGCCTTCATGTTTGACCCAGAGCAGTGCTTGGCTGCTGGTGCTGTACCACAGGCTCCGTCTGGAAAGCAAGCAGTAGCTCAGTGGGTTTTTCTTTTCTTGGGTGTTTTTTTGTTGTTTTGTTCTCCCTACAACAAATAGAGAGAAAGGATGAATGAGCTTATTTTACAGCCTCAGAGGAATACCCAGCCATTGTTAGCTTGACACATGCTGTAAAAAGTGATGGCTAAGAAAATAAAAGCTTATTCTTTCCTGAATGGGTTGGCCGAAAAGGAAGAACACTCCACCCCAAAACCCCTTCCATGGGCCAGCAGCAGCATTTCCATCAGCTACGTGTCTGATCCGCAACCCAGTGACCTCCAGAGAAGGACCTGACCTGCTGCACGTAACAAAAGGGAAGATCCATGCTGACACCAATTTTTGAGGAGTCTGGAGACCCACTCCTCCCTCCCCTCGCAGGTGCCACCCAGCGCTGTGTCCTCATCCTGGGCTCTCAGCAGGTGGAGGGGAGGCAGTGCCATCCCTCTGTGGACACTAGTATAGGAACTCTCCCGCATATTTCCATCTCTCAGTTCTCTGTGTCTCGCAAACATTGTCACAAGGCCCAAACGTCCATCAGTGAGTTCCAGCCGAGGCTCAGGCACCTGTGATGAATATCTCAGAGGTGACGGGACACCAAGGGTGGCAGCCTCTGCTTTGGAGAACGAGCATTGCCAGTTAATGGGTTCAACCACACTTTCTCCCCTTGGAGAGAAGGACTAAGAGCCAGGGCATGCAGAGAAAATAGCCATGCCACACCTGCTCAATAATTAACTCAGTTAACTTAACCAGGACCTCTTGGGTTATTTCACCGCAGCTGTCTCTGCCGGGAGAGCCGGGTGTCGTCGCCTGCTGCTGCCTTGTCTGAAGCAGTAACCTGGCTCTGGAGCTGTATTTCTCTTCACTCATCATACAACTTGCTTCTGCCACCACAGTTCACGTAGTTTTCCCTCTTACTGAAGTGGTAAAATCAACCTCAGGAGCCCAGAGTCTGCGCATGGGGATTCAGAGTTCAGAGTCTGCGGCCGTCTTGTGCGGTTCAGTGAGACATGAAGGGAAGGAAAACAAATCCCATTAATAGAATAAGTCCTCAATAATTTCACCCAAACTTCCCACCTAAACCAGTGCTTTTTAAAAGATCACTGAAGAAAAGGCAGGAAATGCGAGTGAATATACTCCTTCCCTGTCACAGCTGCAATTCCGCTTTCAAACACATCCGACTGGCTTGGATTTACACGGCTGCACGGTGTTTTTTTCCTGCTTTATTCCGTGTTCAAAATGGCTGCAAAAAGGAGCTAAACCAGAAGCCTGGTGATGCAGTGCTGGACACTGAGCCATCGCTTCCCCCCGTCCTCCTGCTCTGCGTCCCTGGGGGGTCCCGGGAGCAGGGATGGACAGGGATTGCATGTGAGACCGTTTCCTTCCTACTGCCAACGTGTGCATCAGCAGGTGTGTTAATTTAAGGACCAACCAGTGACTTATATTTTTAGTCTATAAAATCAGGAGACCAGGTCCCTTACTAATATCAGCGGAGAGCAAAACAGAGCCCAGGCAATTTTATCAGCTGTGGCCCCAACCCATGGTCTGTCGGAGAAGCGATGCACCGCGGAGAAGATGAGATCTCACCATTTATTAAAGGCAGCCACGTACCCGTTTTCCCCTGAGTAGCAAAACCACGGACCAGCGTCTTCGAGGGGTTAATGCCTGAACAAATTACGGTGAGGAACAAAAAGAGATTTTGCTTTAACCAGATAACGATGGTGCAGCCGCATGTCCTGCTTCGCCATCCGACTGCTTGGGGACGGGCGAGAGGAGGAGCGGGCCGGTGCAGGGGGCCGTATCCTGACCTGCTGTTCCCTGGATTCCCCCGTGCTGAGTGGAGAGCAGCGGGCTGCCGCGGGAGCCTCATTCCGTACAGGCGCAGGCAGGGGACTGGCTTGGTGACAGCAAGTCTGCTCGGTCGCAGATCAAATGGCTTAATAGAAACTGGATCCAACTGGTCCAGCCTTGCGGGTTTTGATTTAAACTGCAGTTATAAGGTGTGATTAGAGGCGGGGGACACTGTGCCAAAAGCTCAGATGGGAAGCCAAAAAAACATATATATGAAAAATAAATCCATCCCCTAAACCTATGCACAGGTTTTTTCCTTTTCCATGGTTAACTCTTTGCCTGCCACTGCCAGACACCCAATGAAATCCTGGGCCATCTGAGGACACCTTCAGTGCCACTGCTTAAATCTGGGAGCTGCAAGAGGGCTGTCAGCACCGCAGCGGAGTTTTGCCCCTGCAGTACTAACATTTATGGGCTTGGTATTAATAATAACCACAGCAGAGCTTCGTAGGCACCAAGGGAGCCTTTCCTGCCACCCCGCCGGAGAGCACAGGAAGCGATGCCCTCCCTGAAGCCTCGGCACTGGCCAGCGATGGCTGGAGCAGGGGCTGTGTCTTGGCTGCCTTCTTTGTGGGTCACTCCTGCACAGCGTGCAAGGAGGCAGTACTTTTCTGGAAACAGTTAAACGAGGTCTCTCTTTCCTGTCTCCAACTGGTTGCCCAAAACGCAATAGTTAATTTGGGAAATGGAGACCGTTGGCGATGTTAACGCAGCACAAACCTTTAGCCCATGCGGATAAAATCGAAATTCAATAAAATTGCTGGTTCTTTATCTTCATGCGGCATCATCATGCAGTTAATTTTAAGCTTTCCAGTAAGCTGTAATATATCTTTTAAACTAAGAGCTCTTTTGCATGACACTGAAATAGGTCCCAGTCTATATACATCTGCTGCCAAGACAAATGTATTAGCAGCAGTAAAGAGGATATAAAAGACTCCCACGTTACAAATGTAGGAGGCAGAGGATATTTTAGCATGGCAGTGGTTACACTTTTGGCAGCTTTACTATAATAAACTTTGTTTTCAGAGCCTTAAAATATTCCCTGTGCAGTGAAGACTGACATATTTGCTTTCAGCGGAGCTGTCTCAGGGGCTGGGGCTGGTGAACGGATCTCGGGAACACATAGCAGATGGAGTTAATATCACCCTATGTTTAAACTGGGTATTTCCTCACAAAATGCCACTATCTGCAAATGCCATCAGGTCCTGGTAGGACTGTTTCCATGAATGCAGGTGGGCACTCAGGAGGTACCTGGAAGCAGTGTGCCAAATCCTGGGGCTGCTTCAGGAGCTAGAGACAAGGGAAAGAAGCTGAGCGGGCAGGCCAAGGGCCAAAAACCAAAGGGAAAAGGGATGTCAGACACCAACCTTGTCTAAGAAACATCCCTGGAGACCTCCACTATGTTACTGTCCGATGGAGATCTCAAATCACCTGCCAGAACACCACTGCCAGAGTTCCTGAATGGATGAGACATTCCTGCCTCGAAGCGCATGGACCCCAGCTACAGCTGGCAGGTGGATGTGTGCTTCCACGTGTCTCCCAAGTCATCCTGAACACAAACGATCCACCCAGCCACTGAGTTACCTATGGAGATCATGAGCAGTGGTGACTCAGACCTTAGTGCACTCTGGGATGGCAAGAGTAGCAGCAAAAACTCTGATCCAGGCAGGTTTTGGAGTGGAAAAGGAGAGTTTGTCTCATGCAGCTGATGGGAAAGGGAAGCAGCAGGGACAGCATCCCGACTCCGGAGTTGTTACCTGGTCCTGTCTGCTCTCTGCCACACCATGAGGCAAGGCAGGGCTGTCCTCCAGGTCCATGATGCTGAGGGCAATGCACTCTGCGAATGACCTCTGTTTCCCTTTGCTTGGAGAACTCAGTCTGACAAGGGAGGACACTAGGAAGATTGCTCTGAAACTTTAGGATGGCTTTCTGGATGCGTCAGGCCTTGGCTGAAGCAGAAGCAATGCAGAGAGGAGCGTGAGAGAGGTGGCTTCCTACTGTCTCCTGGTCCCTGTACCCGCAGATAACATTTCCCAGGGTCCAACCTGCAGCAGGAAAGGAGTAAAATCTCAGACTCCATTCAGATCAGTCAGACCCATTGATTTCTGAGAGTTCAGACGGGCCAGGTTTGAACAGCAAAGCAAGCATGAAGCCATGCTCTCCTCAAGAAAATTTTGGGAAATGGGCAGATGTCGATGTAGCCCAGGGTACAGGCTTAGTATCAAACCCAAAAGTGGGTCCAGCAGGACTTCCTTGTGTGCGGTGCAGTCCAGACACCTAGACATGGCTGTGGTTCTAGAAGGCCAAGTTTAATAATGGGGTAAGTAACCAAGCAGTGCTGTTTTGCAATGTTTAATGTATCTTATACACAAAACCCCAGAAATTCAACCCTGCCAGTTACAGTTTCTGAGCCAGCAGGAAAAAAGATTTCTTATCACCACACCTCCTTAAAAAGGCTTATTGCTACTTACACTGAACTTGGATGGGGTCTTGGCGCAGAGGATTTTGAGAGCATGTGATAGCATTATAGTTCCATGCTAATCTGTCCTCACTGTGTGCTATTAAAAATAAATAAAAATCATGGCTTTCTAATCCACAGGTTACTAATTGTGGGAAAAACGTGTTTGTCACGGCCTTAGCAAGTGCTTAAACGTGTCACACTTTTGTATTTATCTATTAGCAAGTGAATGTATAAACACATTGTTACTAACCTGAGGATCTGGATGGCAAAACCCAGGCAGCTCCTCTTGCAGGACAGAAGCCTCATGTCCTGAGAGGAAACCCTGCACACAGCAGGGTTGCAGTTTCGGGGCTGTGCAGGGATGGCATTTTGTGCACGGACAATTGGTGGGGTTCAGCGGTGCCTCACCGATAAATGTTACTGCCTGTGGCAGGTTTGTTTGGGATTCCTAGGGAGTAAAAGAGAAAGAAAGAAGTTATTCTGATAGCAGATCAAGTATCAAAGGGATAAAAATAACCAGGTACTTTTGCAACCTGGAGGCTGAGCCCTCAACTGTGAAGCCAGGTGTATATTCCTGCCTGGGGTGAAACTCCCCCCGGTTCAAAGAGGCAGCACAGCAGCACCGGGGCTCTGATCTCAGCAGATGAGCGAGGCCCAGGAGAAAGTCTCAATTTCAAACTTCAGAGAAGCGTTTTCATCTCATTTCCCCTCTCCAACCAGCAAGGCGAGGCAATCCTAAGGGGAAATCCCGCACGGACCAAGGGACGCTTTCCTCCTCTCATCTTTGCAGTGCAGGACTGGGAACCAAACGACCTTCTAGACATGAGCAAAGAACAAGACAGTGAGCACCTTCCCCCAGGACTAAAAGTCCTCCTGCTTGGAGACTCCCATCCTCTACAAACACAGCAACGCAACGGGGTCCCACGCCCTCGGGGGGTGGATGCATTGTCCAACACGTTGTTGATCAGTGAATAAAGATGATCTAGTCCTAAAAATAAACCTAACCCCAGTCTCTGCTCCACTGAACGAACTTTCCTTTGAATTCCTCTCACAGCGAGAAGACACCTGGGTCCAGCCTCTGCTGATCCTTCTGTCCCAGCCTACAGCAGGGCACCAGCCACCCACTCCTAATTAGCTTGATGGGTAACTCAGCAGTGCAAATCACCTCAAGTTACCTTGGCAGTGGAGCACAGCGGATCCTTCCACAATGAAACAGCACGGCAGGAATTATCCCAATCCATAATTGCTCTGAGCAGACAATAAACCAGCTCACGCTGGTGGAAATAGCCACTCGGAGGTAATAACCTAGTGAATAACAATAATGGCAGCAGATACTTGATAAAAAGCAGGGAACAAAAGAGAAAGCTTTCTCCATTATACAAGGAACGGATGTTTTCTGTTTGCTTCCTTCGGTTCAGAAATGCATTTAGCTATTTGGAGAGTGATGGAGTAGAGCTCGCCCGCACGCACAGCAGAAGCAGGTTTTGGGCTGGGGGAGGAAAGGATTGTTTTCCACTAGCGAGATCATGGGCAGGAAAATCAGTTTTCTCCTTTTAATCTTTCTTGGACCCAGCCACTATTCAAGCATTTTATTTTTTTTCAAGAGAAATGTCTGCATATTGGTAGACAAAAAAAAACCTCCAACCTGCTCTGGGGTGGTTAAAAAGGGGCACTGAAATACAGACGTGCTTGTTTCCCCCCGCAACGCCCTGCGAGTGCCCAAAACTGGGTGAAGGGAGGGGTGAACCATGCTCATCTGAGGAAAATCCCTAAAACCAGGAGGTGTGCGTACCTCCTGCTCCTCTGTGGCTCATGGCCCCTCGCTGCCCAAGCTGCTCACGCCGGGGGCCTGGCCCCTCGCCATGTAACCACTGGCCTGCAGCTCCACACCCCCGGCCCAAGCTCACATGGGGGCTATCACCCACCCGCCCCCATGGGATCGGTCTCTGAGAGGAGGATACCAGGCAGAGAATAAAACAAATCACACCACACTCCACAAAGGACACCGGCATGCCGGGGGCAGGCGGATGGTAACACAGCCCCAGGGATGCTTATTCTCGTGGCTCTGTCTCAGCGGTGAGTGCCATCAATGCCCATTTCATGCTCCATTCCCTCCTGCTTCCCCGGCGATGCCACCCACTACCTCCTGCCAAGCCACCCCTGTGCCCCAGGAGGGCTACTATGGGCACGGGCATCGATGCTGAGACGGGCTCACGGGAAGAGGACGCGAGCTGGACGAGATGGAAATCACAGCAGAGAGAAGTCATCAAGGTGTGAAAGATGGAATAGCAAAACCCAGGGGGATTCACGTGGGATTTAAAGACCCAAGTGCCAGCTGGACACAACATGACCCTCCTCCAGCCACGCTGAGCTTTGCCCTGCAAAATAAATGAGCTTGAGGACAGCCATCTGCAGCGGAGAGTGTAGCGGGGGAAGGCTCTGCAGGACTGCAGAGGCTAAGCACTGCTCATTAAAGTGCCGGGGAAATGTGAATGAAACAGATGAATGGATGAAGAAATGAATGAAGGAGGGAAGAGGAAGTGAATGAATATTGCATTGCCTTGGTGCCTTTCATCCTTGGATGGCGGAGCTGTGCAGCACAGCTGATGGGCAGGAACCGCTGCGGTACTCCCCGGAGAAACCCCCGGTCAAAACAAATCAGATTATTTCCTGTTGACAGAGCCCTTCAGGGGGAGGCGAACAGGGAGATGTAGCATATGGATTCATATTACTCGAAGCATGAGGTTTTCCCCAAACAAAATCCCTCCAATTCCCCCTTAATCAATGTGACAGATCATTACTTTTGGAGTTGCTCTTGTTCTTGCTATTCCAGGCACCGTGTGATTTCCATGGCAATGACATCCCAGCCATCCCAGGCCTTTTCCTAACCTCTGTCATCTGTTATCGAGTCACACCAGCACATAACCAGGAGAGATGAGCAGCAGCAGGGCCATGAAGGTGCCTTTTGGCACTGGGAGAGCTAAAGACCCCTCTTATCCCTCTTTGCAGCCCAGGCCTGCGAGCCCCCCAGGAACTTCTCCCAGCCAAGCGCGGCACAGGGCTTGCAGACAGCTATGGGGATTTTTAAGGAGCACACAGAAATGAAAAACAATTTTCTGGAGATTTTATGGTGCTGTTCCGGCGTGCAATTAGCTGAACCCACCAACCAGCCCGAATGTGATGAGATTCAAGGTGGTTTATACAGGGATGATGGGAGGGAGCAGCGAGATGCTGCTGCTCCTTTGGTAACGCAGAGCAGGGCTGGACCCCGATGCTTTGGGGAGGGAAAGGAATCCAGCTTCACTTGTTTTTGGAGGACAAAGCATGCTCTCTCCTTCTTTTCCACCTCCTGAAGAACAACTAGCCTTGGGCGTGATCCTGCTCCTCGAGTGCTGCGGGTTTGCAGGCAACCTGGCGTGACCGCCACAAGCAGCACGCACGGGCTCCGAGGAGCATCTGGCCCTACTCAAGCAGAGGGACACCAATCACTCCTCAACACCAGTTGGATCCCTCTCAGCCATACGGACCTGGGGTGTCAGAATGCCCGCAACAGCACCTAGCCGCTCCTCTAGCAGCCAGCTCTCGTGGCAGCAACGCTGCCGACTGCGGCAGCAAGAGCCATTTTGCAAGTTTAGTAGGGTATTTGAGGCTGGATGCAAAGCTCAGGGACCATCCGTGGGCTCTGGGTAGGTTTCTGAGCTGACCTCAAGGGCCCAAAGCCTGCCACGCATGGGGTACACCGACAGTGCCGGGCTGAACGAAGCGGTGCTGCAAGCCCTGCTCACATAGTAACCGCCGCCGCTGCCAGCAGGAGCTGGAAGCAAATCGTTTGCTTTTTCCTCTTTCGCTTATCCTGCCCCCTCCAGCAAGCAGCTTCGCCTCGGAAAGGCCAGGCACGATTAGGGCAGCTGAGTGCCAGTGCAGGAGCTGGAGCCTGGCCAAGCAGAGCATCTCCCACCCTGCTGCCAGGAAGGGGCTGCGGCGCAGCGCGGCACGGCACACTGATGGCCAGGCATCGTGCCTCGCCCAAACTGGCAGGTAAACCACCTTTGTCCTTCCCTCTCCAGCCATTTTTCACTCAAACACAGATTTCACCCCAACGCAAGAGGGTTTTTTTCCTGCCAGAGGCTTGCAGCCCTGCCTCCGCAACAGCCTGCGTTTTTCATAAGCCGCATCCAATTTCGTGGTAACGCTGCAGAGTTATTGCCCTATAACAAACACGATTGCTGCACGAGATTAAGCACACCGCTTATCTCGTCCAAATATTAACGAGCACCAAATGTAGGGCACGGGGCCTGCTTCCCCGTCTGCCTGCAGGGAGTTTGGCCACTGGGTTGGGCAGCTGCAGGACCGAACCCAGACACAGGGGTCCATTTGCAGACTGGGCCAGCAGCTTCCTCAAGCGAGGCTGGCTGCTCAAAAACACTGCACTGGAGTTTTTACAGTTGCTTGAACAAAGACCATTTATTTAGCTGCCCTTCACAAAAAGAGATGCTTTATCATGCCACAACTTGAGCTAAATTGCTTTACCTGACTCTTACTGCTCCAGGCTTGGGGGCCAGAGGCTCTCAGCTCAATTTTGGACCAGTTCCTTGGCCCTGTGCTATGCAGCAGTTGGCTGCGTTTGTAGGGAGCATCCCTGCTCACGCAGTGGTGCCTTCCCTGGGCACTTAAAACAGCTCCACAGAGGATCCCAGATGGGACAGCTGCAGCTGGGATGTCTTTGGGGCTCTTGCATCTGAGAAAGGACAAACCCCTAGGAAGGGAGGGGAGGGTATTTCTGTAACTGCTCGCGTTGATGCAGGGCTTCGCACCGAGCTTCAACATATTCAGACAACTTCACCAAAACCAAGGGTTTAAAATAAATAATAAGGTAAAACCTGGATTGAACAAGCTACCAACATGCCCTTCGTAATTAAAATAGGGGTGAAAGGTGTAACCCCTGGGGCTTATAGGGGGTACAAGAGCATAGCCCCTGTAGAGAGTGAGGGGTATAGAAAAGGTCAGGGGTTAACCCCTTTGCCAGCTCTGCAAAGGGATGGGTGACCCTGGCACCACCCAGCCCAGAGAGCTTTCTGGAGGAGCTGAAGCAAGCGCTGGGGCTGCTCGGGGGCTGTGCGGGCAGGACCCAGCACACAGCGGCTCCTTTTCAGCTCAGCACCCTCTGAGCAGCTCAGCAGAGCCAGCCCAGGCTGAGCTGGAGCACTGCTCCCTCCACCCACGCACACACCGCTTGGATAGAGGAAGGAGCTGGGGGGAGGGAAGGAATCGGAAGACAAATAGAGACTTACCTCGTTGTTTTCGCCTGCCACCCCCATCGCTCCCCTTCAGCCTAATCATTCTCTTCCTCTTCAATCAAGGCCAATTTGCAAGAGGAGCAGCTCCCAGTGCCTGAGTGCAAAAGCCTTTAATTACTGTCATCTGGGAGGCTGTGCCAGGCTCCCCTCCGGTGCCTTTTCATACTTTTCGGAAGACAGTGCTCCAGGACTCGACGCCCCCAACATGCCATTTGTCAGGCTTGATTTTAAACGAGCGCTCGCTGCCTCTCAGGAGGCTGGGGAGAAAGTTCCTTGGGGTCCATCTGTGCTGCTGCATTGACACGGCCATCGTGGCCGGGCAGCGAGCTGATTTCGGCTGCCTCGCCGGGGTACCAGCCCGGCAGCAGTGTCCTGCGACGCACAAACCCCGAGAACTGCAGGGCTCTGTCCCTTCGCTGTCTCTCCTCCCGATTCTCGACTGGGCTCACATCAGGTGTTAAACTGGGGATGGAGGGGGGAGCATAAATGGGGTCAGAAATGCACGAGGCAAATTCAGGCTGACGGATGTTAAATGAAGCGTCCCCAGAGCATCCCCTGCTGCACAAGTCCCCAACCCTGCATCCCTGGGAGCCCGCTCCCCACGGGGATGCATGCTCCGTATGTACAGCGTGGGTTTTGTTATCAGCCGAGGATTTGTATTTTATCCTGCATGGGAAAACATGAAAGCAGACTCTCCATTAACTAATTTGGCACAGCCAGCAAGCAGGGATGGGAAACTACCTTGCTGCTGCTGCCTGCCCTGCCACACTGCAGGCAGGACAGCCCGTTGGGGTGAACAAGAATGAATTGCCCTAAACACAGTCTGAGCTGCCTGAAACACAGCCTGGGCTGACCCTCGGGGTTCTGCCAACCCACCGACCTCAGCATCCACTGAGATAGAAAGGATGCCAGAAGGTGTCCAGATATCCTGGACCAGCATCCACGGGACGTGCTCTACGACTTACACCCATCTGAGTCATCCTGCTGATATTCCATTTGGAGGATCACCTGTGGCAGAGAAGAGCTGCAGAGGAGGATTTCTGGGGAGCCTTTGCCAGTGGGTGGCACTACAAACCCAGCAGTATGGAAGAAGCAGCAGAGCAAGGACACCAGGGTGGAACAGCAGCACAGCCACTGCACGCACACGTGCTGCGCATCTCCGGCTGGACAGCCCGAGGGATCGGATCTGAGCATCATCCCAGCATCGAGCACCCTGGGGATGCTGCAGCAGGCTAGCGGCAGGGGAAAACTGCTGGGGTGGGAGAGGGACGGGCACAGAGAGGGACGGGCACAGTGGGAGGCGAGGAGGCATCAGCAAGGGGCTGGAGGTGCTGGGGTGGTGGCCAGCAGCAGCGTGCCTTCTGCGGGTGCCGCAGGGTCAGCCCAGCGAGCGGGAGCGTGAATCAATCCACACAGGACGTAGCTGGTTCACGTACACATTAACCTTCTCAAAGGCAGGAGCAGCTCGTCGGCTTCCTCTGCTACCCCACCGTAACGTTCTCACCACAGCTGAAAACCAAGTAATACGTCACCCCAGAATATAAGTCTCACCTCGGGGAACTAGATGGGCTCCTGCCCCCCATGCTGTAACCCCGGTGAAGAAGAACATGGGCGTGGTGGGTGCAAGAGCTTTTTAGCCAACTTGGTGTTAAGCACAAGACCCCTGGAAGCCCCAGAGCCACCGAAGATGTGCACCAGCCAGCACGACCTAGGGACTGGGAGCCTGGAGGGGAAGTGTGCTGCACCACACTCACGTCACCTCCTGGCCAAGTGGGAATTAATGATCCCGGGGCATTTGGGTAAACCCGGTGAGTGTGGAAGCAGGCTCTGATCTGGAGGCTGGCCTGGTCTGAGGGTCCACGTTCAGGCATAGGGTCCTGCTCCAGTTCCAAAGTGGCCGTGCTCCTGTGCCACGCACCCCTCCTGGCACAGATTTCATCTCCCTTTGCCTCGCATCGACACTTGATGTCCCATCTCCAGCACTTAGGTGCTACCTTGACCAGTTAGTTCCCAGAAGGTCTCCAATCAGATTTTATATCCCCATCCAGCTAAAAAAGCTTTGACCCATCCAAGGCAGATGCTCAGTTCTTCCTTTCACTAACAGACAAGGAACAAAGGAGCATCTTCTTCCTCTCCCCTGTGATGTCCCAAAGGCAGCTGGGAACCACGAAGCGTTGGAGGCATAAGCTTACACAGCCCCAGTCTGACTCCCGGACCACAAAGCTTTGTGCTGGGGGTGGGACACCTTCCAAGAGGAAGCCAGAGGGACGGGGAGAGGGAGCTGTGAAGAAAGAACCATCTCTCTCAGGCTGTGCAGAGGGAATTTGGCTCTGAAGGGTTGTAATACCTGCCTGGAGGAAGGCAGCACCATCTGACAGCCTCTGCCTCCTTAGGAAGAGCCACAGTTTCCCAGCACAGCACCCGCACAGACAGTGGACCATGGACTAGCAGAAGACACAGGAGTGCAGGCTCAGAAGGCATTTGCTCCCTTATCGGAGGGTTTAAAGATGGGCTTCCATGGGCATCTCCCTTCTGCAGGGAACATGCTGACCGGTACAGCGGGGGTGGCTGCACAGTCCCAAATCCTGCCTGCCCACCTTCACGCTTACCGAAATGCCTCGGTACAACCCACTCCAGACTGGGGAAGAGCTTCGATCTGGCCCTTCTGCTGCAAACGGATCTGATTTGCTCCTAGTGCTGAGCACTCTGTAATTACAGTACATCCCACTTAATTGGGATGTGCTTAATTGGGAAATCCACTTACCAGGATGTCACCTAGGGAACCGATTTAAGCTTGATAACACTTAAGAGCAATGCCTGCTGCTTTATAGGGAAGGTAATTCTCCTACAGGGAGATGCCTTCAGGTGGCTGAATCATGCTCCTTCTTCCACCAGCACCCAGTGCTCCTGCCTGCTCACTCCTGCAACAGATTTCAGCCTTCCCCTTAAGTAGGTTACACTCAGGAAACGCACCACCTGCTACTGCCAGATCCTGGCTGTCCTCTGCACCAGCTGAACAGGTTGCCACCGCCACATGGGCCAGCACGTGGCTGCCCCCTTGCCTGGCACTGCACACCAGGCACATCCCACATGCTTCCCTGCTTGAAGATGGCTTTCCTCCCGCAGCTGGGACCTTTTTTGAAGGGAACAACATGCTTAGGCCTGTTCAAGCTGTTCTTTGCAGCAGAAGAGAGGCCAAGGTGACCCAGCCATCACCTGAATCAGGGCAGAGCAAGACCTTTGGAGACAACCAGCATCCCTTACCATTAACCCCAATGCTTGCCTTCCTCCCTCTTCCCTCCAACAATCGAACACATCAAATGCCCAAGTGAAGAGAGGAAGGGGGCATGGGAACAGCCCTTAAAGACTGCACGTTGAGTCAAAACTTGGAGAGGCCATGGTTTTAGCCTGGTTTCCTATGGGAAGAGGGATTACGTGACCACATTGAATACTTGTGTGCGCATAACCATGACAAACACATCTTACAGATACTGCTGATAACTACTGAACCTCATAGAATCACGGAATGGTTTGGGTTGGAAGGGACCTTAAATACCATCTAGTTCCACCCCCCTGCCATGGGCAGGGACACCCTCCACTAGACCAGGTTGCTCCAAGCCTCATCCAGCCTGGCCTTGGACACTTCCAGGGATGGGGCATCCACAGCTTCTCTGGGCAACCTGTCCCAGTGCCTCATCAGCCTCTCAGGGAAGAATTTCTTCCTGATATCTAATCTAAACCTCCCCACTTTCAATTTAAACCCGTTACCCCTTGTCCTGTCACTACAGGCCCTTGTAAAAAGCCCCCCCCAGCTTCCTTGTACCCCCTTCAGGCACTGGAAGGTGCTGTAAGGTCTCCCCGGAGCCTTCTCTTCGCCAGGCTGAACAAGCCCAACTCTCTCAGCCTGTCCCCATAGCAGAGGTGCTCCAGCCCTCTGAGCATCTTCGTGGCCTCCTCTGGACTCGCTCCAAGTGGTCAATATCCTTCTGATGTTGAGGGTTCCACAGCTGGACTCAGCACTCCAGATGGGGTCTCACAAGAGCAGAGTAGAGGGGGAGAATCAGTCTGTATTTGTGCTTGGGATTCTGAATCTTACAAGTTGCTTTAGAACCATTTATTAGCTGCACAAACACCGACCAGGGTGCAGCACCTGGAGAAAGATCTCAATGTGAACATGCAACCCAGTATTCTGTGATCTTGTGGAGGGGTTCAGGTTCACAGCTCGGCATTTTCACCCAGTAAATCCTCAGTACCATGCTCGTGTGAGCATCCGTGGACACACGGGCCTTTCCTGATTTCATTCTGAAACCTGAAGAAGAGCTGGTGATGTGAACAGTAAATGACGTTCAGAGCAAATAAGTACAGTAGAAGAAACTCCATGTTTTATTGGCACTAAGACACTGCCACAAGCTGGTTACATAAATAGAAAAAACTCGGTAGTTTAAAAAATTTTCCTTCAACAGCAAGAAACGTTTCTGATAGGTTTTTTTTATCCTTATTGCTAGTATTACAGTAGCATTGCTATATTACCATTCCTGTATTATCACTATTATTATTACCATTATCAGATGATTATTATTGCTACTGATATTTTCCCAATGCCCTTTGTGACTCTGCTGAGCACTGACACCATCAGTGTCCCTGTGGGGCCTTTGGTGCATGGGCAGAGGGGGCAGAGGCTTTCCCTAGAAATCTCTCCATCTGGCGCTTCTCTGGTGTCGCCTTCTGCCTCTGCGCCCGCACGCCGTGTTTCACCGGGGTGCTCACGGTCTGGCAGTCTGTTGAGTTGG
>NW_010227619.1:7402-15106 GCF_000690775.1 Eurypyga helias | reverse complement strand
ACCTGATTTTCAATGACAGTTCTCCATGCTTCTCAAAATTCTTTTAGTTACCTCTCAGAAAGTCTAGGCACCTATGCCAATCTGGCCCTTAGAGTGTGACCCTGAACTCTAGAATTACTGGGAGCTTTCCCACAACTTGAGCGGGATGGATCCAGCCCTAAATTAATGCTTTGATCAAATTCTCTCTTGCATATAAAGAGCAAGGTACACTTAGGTGGGTGTTAAAAAAAGAAAAGGAAGAAAAAAAGACAAGCCATGTTACTAATCTAGGCTCTTACTCACATCTGGTTAAGTCTGGAGCATCTCCAACATGGCTCACATTCCCGCAGTTAGTGCCAGTAGGAATTAAGAGCAGGATTTGAACAGAAAGGAAGTTGGGTACAATAAAGACACAGTCATGCCAAGACAGGGGAGCTGTGGATCCCCCTCCATGGGTTTTGATCCACCAGGGAGTTCCCGAGCAAGTCCCCAGGTACAGGGAACTCAGCCCTGACCTGGCCTGCCTGGGAGGATGGGGACAGCGATGTCACCTCACCCGACCTCAGCACGCTGCTCTCCTGCTCTCGCCAGCGCAGACATCCACACGAAGCCATGCCTTCAGCCTCAACTGCACTTTGCCTTCACATCCAAAAGTGTTTTGCTTCGTTTTCCTCCCCCTTTTCCACCCACACGCTAATGTGCTCGTTACATGAGCATCCAGCGTGAAGCACTCTGGCCAAAAGAGTATTTGGTGATACGACAAGAGGAAACGGCCTCAAGTTGTGCCAGGGGAGGGTTAGACTGGATATTAGGGAAACTCCTTCCCGGAAAGGGCTGTCAGGCACTGGAAGGGGCTGCCCAGGGAGGGGGCAGTCCCCATCCCGGGAGGGGTTTCAGAGCCGTGAGGACGAGGTGCTCAGGGACATGGTCAGCGGTGGGATGGGCAGTGCTGGGGTAACGGTTGGACTGGGTGGGCTGAAAGGGCTTTTCCAACTTAAATATTCTATGATTCTTATTACGCCGTGTACTTAACTCCTCCTGTCTTTAACTTCAGTTCATTCAAAGCACCAGTGGCCAACTGTAAAGGGCAGACAGCTGTTTGTCCCCGAACGCTGCCAGAAGGCGCGGCCAACCAAGGCAAACACGCCTTCATTGTATACAGGACGATTTATGTCCGTATATATAGGCGGTAGGTACACGCTGTGCTTTTAAACAGCCAGCCACCTGCCTGTCCTCAGCTGTACCGGGATGGTTCCCACCACCACAACTTGAAAACTGGCCAAAAACACTCTCCCCAAGACACACGCACACGTATGTACCCCCGCACGGGCCACAGCCAAAGCACTAACGCCAGGAGGGTCTTCAGGACTGACTGTCATCACCCCTTCCCAAAGAAGTCATCCCTAGCCGCTGGAAGGATCAGATACTGCAAACCTGCGTCGCAATCCCACTCAAAGGAGAGAAAACAACTCCTCTGAATAAGGTTTACAGCCCAAGCTTCTTCAGAGCTGGCAGAATCAGCCTTTGCTATACTGAATCTTGGACAAAAACGTGGTGAGAACCATGTCTGGGTACTTCATTTTTAGTTAAATCATTCTGCGCAGGTAAGTGTTCAGAGCTTTCAGTGTGCAGCATGAAGCAACCCAAGTATGCTTCCCATGGGACTAAAATTAAGAGCTAACCTGGGTAAGAATCCTTATTAGGCACAAGATAAGACCGTATTTTGCTTGTATGGGGAAGCTAGGGAAGTTAAACAATCTTCTTTTAGCTCAGAAGGTTCCAAATGCAAGCAGAGAACAAGAGGGGTGGATCTTTTTTTTTTTTTTTTTGGCAAATGTTAAACATAAAGTCCCATTTCGCAAAATGCAAATAATTTCTCAGCAATTCATTTGGGTTTGAAGATGTGTGTCACTAGATTCATGCACCATAAATCAAAATTAGGTGAGAAAAATAATAAATTAGCAATTTTCAGAGATTTAATAATCTCGCCTTTACAATTCACTCCATATCAGCACCATTTTTACATTAACAGCCTTACTTTCAAAAATAGACATAACACTATCATAGCATTTCATGCTTTCAGGGTTTTTTTTAAAGGATGTCAAGAAACAACTCCCAGTAAGTGTTTCCATCAATCAAAGTTGAGAAGGAAGGGGGGGGAGAAAGGAAAGGGAAAGAAAAGGCAATCCCCTGCCTGATGGGAGGGACGGGGGAGAACTACCTTCCAGCTGCAGGAGGGACGCCCCGAGCCCTGGCTCCCCTGAAAGCTCCAGCACATGTGCGGCTTCGGAACAGTTTGGTTCAGCTTGCCACCGACTTCTAGAAACATCCATACTAGCCACCCGTGCTTGCCGAAGGCGGTGGGGAAAGACCAAGACTATAAATGACTCTGAAGACCCACCAAATAGTTTTTAAGATCAGTTAAACTACCAATTCCTTTCATATTTAATTTCCAATATGAAACAACTCCTTTTTACTGATTTGGCTCACATTTTCTTTACAGAAATGAGATAAAGGTGTCTCAAGTTGTCATGTCACTGGCTAAGCTCTCCTGAAAACTCTTGGAATAAAGAAAATGTAGAGTTTGAGATGGATTATTTCTGTACAGCTCATCATGCTAAAGTCACCGGTTTAAGAAAATTTGGCTGAATGCTTCAAAAGCAGTAAGAAAACAATAAAGTAGGTTTTTTAAAAAATCGACTTTATGCATTGCAAAGCAAGATGTGGGACTGCTACGGAAATTTCAATGGTGGGCTCTGTGCCTTCTCTGTTATGGTAAGCTCAATCGGTTCCCATCGACCTCAGGCCCCGCAGTTTGCTAGTGGAGACCCAGATGTTAGGATCCCAGTTGTGGACATTTTGCCAGTCTCCTCGGCCCAGTCCTCCTTGCCCATTCAATACAGCGAGGCTGGCCAGAGCACCAGGACACCAAGAGGGCAAGGGCACTGGCTTGTCAAGGGCTTGGTGTTTGAGTATTTCGATGATAATGCATGGTATTGCCTTGGATCCTTTTCTCTGTTTTCCTCTAATGATACCGGTTTTAGTGAGCGTGTGAATTTGTGGAAGGCAAGAAAACCCCTAAAAGTCAGCAGAACAGCAAAGAGAGAAGTTACCTACAGCCATGGATGTGACTTCTATTGACTACACTATACTTCACAATAAGGTTGCAACTATATTCAAAACTCAGCTTCTACACACAACACTCAGTAATAAACCTATTTTTTCCCAGCAACACTTCCAACTCTCCCCATGTTATCACATCACCACTCTCCAACTCCCATGGCTTGATTTCTTTCCTCATTGTGACATCTGTGCACACTAGACTGCAATATCCTTTGGCGACCCAATGTGTCTCCGTATGAGGCTATAAAATTCCTAACACAAATATGGCACTATCCAAATAAATAAACAGATAAATAATCATCCAAACAAGTCAATATCCAAATAAATAAACAAAAAATCTGTTAAGGTACTCAAGACCTCTGGAGCTTGCGGCTTCGTTAAGCCATCTAAGATGGAGGGAGCACGTTCCTGCTTTCCTTGCGAGGATGGTTTGTTGCATGAGCGGCAGCCAACGGCGCGCTCGCGTGAGATCCTTTTCAATGCATAAAGACTTCCTTGTTGAATGAAGTTTGTTCGCGCTACAAATCCGAACCCCCACATCTGGTGCTCGCAGTGACCAAAACATTCCTTGTTAAGCTTCCCAGTAAATAAATTATTTTCTACAGAAACACTCCAGTGACTAAGACGAAAATAGTGTGGAAAAGGAAATGTGCCGGACCATTTATACTGTTTTTATACGTCGTTTAATGGGCAGAGTGCTGCTGAATACCAGGCTGCAGTTGAATTGAAGTGTTCCACTGTCATCACCAGCAGCTGCAGAACCCCCGAGACTGAAACACAGCCCTCCCATTCAAGCTCATTTCATCCATTGTTACTTAGAATATAATCTAAAAGAACATTTGCAGGATTTCATCGCAAGTTGAAATGTTGTTTGATGAGAGCCATTAGATATTTACATCTGAAATGAATGACAGCCAGTAGCGAGAGAGGCAATCACAGCATCACCTAACGCAGAGCGCTGAACTTTATGGCTATCATCCTCACTTGTTTGTGGCTAATATTCCGAGTTGCAACAGGATCTCTAACGGATCAAACCTGGATCGCAATCGGTCCTTGGTGCATGGATGCTTTTTCCAGGGAACAACTGGGTTTATAGGAACTGAGCATAAACTGAAAACACCGATGGAGAGGCATTTCTCATTCTTTTGCAAAGCCTGAAATCCAGAGGAGGATTTATATGCAAAGAATGAATCCTCTTCCTTCTTAATTCTGGGTCCTGCCTCTACACCTCTCCAACCGACTTGTTTTTCCTTCTCCTATATTCTTTCTGCTCTCCTCTGCATTTGGGGACTTTAAGGCGGTGTTTTTCTTAGTGATACATTCCATGAAGTCAGACCCTTGAACTCTGTCTCCATTTGACAGAGCAATAAACAGACATTTGCTAGGCAATACCCACTTACCCCTGTGCACCAAAGAGTTATTAACTTGATGTTCATTGAACCATGGAATGGTTTGGGGTGGAAGGGACCTTAAAGCCCCGCTCAGTGCCACCCCCTGCCATGGGCAGAGACACCTTCCACCAGACCAGGTTGCTCCAAGCCTCATCCAGCCTGGCCTTGGACACTTCCAGGGATGGGGCATCCACAGCTTCTCTGGGCAACCTGTCCCAGTGCTCCCCACCCTCTCCGGGAAGAACTTCTTCCTGATGTCCCATCTCCATCTCCCTCTTTGCGTTTAAAACATTACCCCTCCATATTGACTACCTCGCCTATCCAGTCCCTTCCCACCTAAAAATCAAAGCGCCATCTTTCCTGATCCACTCTGCAACCCACAATTTCAAAGCTGCACTATTACCTCTCCTACCCCTCAACTCTCCACCCATCCTCTGTTTCCTTCCATCCAATTTTCCATGATTTTCAACCCAACCAGCGACGACCGACCTGTCCTCAGTCCTCTTCCTCCCATCCATTCTTTCCTGTTCCCCACTGATACCGTTCTCACCATAACTATTCTCCTCCTTTCGAGTCTTTTGTCCCTCTCTCCTATTCCACAGGAGTTCCCGCAGATTTTAGGGCTGGCTGGCTATACCAGCAATCATTTGCTTCAGTCCTTTCTCTTGAGAGGAGGGCTGTCTGGGTGGAAAACCCGTAACTAGGTAGACGTCCTCCACTACAGACGACTCCTCTGCTTCTTAAATTCTGAGCGTTTCCTACTAAACAGCTACTCCATTGAGTCGCACACCCACAACCCCAGCTGCCTTGTACTCAGTCGTGGTTCCCTTGCAGCCTCCTGGCTCCAGCTCTCCCCCAACACAGCGCTTTGCCAAGTCCTTCCAAAGAATAACTTATCAAATAAAACATGACTTCCTCACTGCTCTGCCCCTCTCCCTCCTACAGCCTTCTCCTTCATCCTCTTTCAAGAACAGAAGGTTCTTCTCAGTTCTCACTCTTAATCCCATTATTTTTTTCTAGTGATCCAGTCCACACCATCTCCTCATTGCCTCTCACCATCTCCTCTGCTCTGACCCTAAACCTCCGCTTTCCCTCCTCTCCACCTCCGGCTTTACCCTCTCGCTACTACAAATAAATCGCCTTGACCGCACTCCCTCCTCACATCCTCCTCATGGTCTTCCAGTCCCCGTCGCATCAGCCATACATTATTCACCAGCCCTCGGTTGGGTTCAGCTGCCGGGATGAGCCGACCGCAGCTATTTATGCCGAACAATACCGTCTCTTTGTTTTCTCGTGCTCCCCAATCTGTCTATCCATCTGTTCTCCCTTGTTTTATACTCCCATTTGAAGCTCCTGGGGAAGGATCCTCCTCTTTGTTTTGGGCTCGCTCAGTCACAATAAGGTTACAGTTCAGGACTAGACCACCTCAGCGTTAAGATTTTTTCCAAATAAATAAATAACCCATTTTACTTGATCCAACTTGTTAAACTCTTGAACAATAACAACTCCCTTTAGCTAAAGCAGCAATTTCCTCAAAAATATTTCCCTCCATGTACTCTAAAAATGAACTTTGATTCCCAGGAAATTCTGTATTAAAAGGGTCAGAGGGAAGCTAACAATTACAAAAGGGAACAAACTATAAGACTTGACTTGGACAAAGATGGAAAAACAATCATATTTTGTTTCCTGGTTTTAATTTTTTTTTTTTTCCAAAAGTCTGGAAGAAAATGTAACGAAGAAAATCCCGTTTCTCAACATTTTTTGTTAAGGAAGAAAAGGATCTCCTATTTGTCCCACTCCTGATCCCCACCACTCTCCAGAGGAGCAGTCTTGAGCGGTGACACTGGCCAGCCCCGTACGACCGGCGCAGAGCTCCGTGTAAGAGACGGCGCGTGCAGAGACACCAGCGCTTGTCAAAGGCTTTGCTCTCTCCCTGCTACACGGTGGGAGATTCCCCTACGTTAATGCAGACGGTCAGGGAAAAGGTACCGGAATAGCTCAAAAAGAAATGCTCCAGGTAAAGGGACAGTCTGACTCTTGAGGTAAAAGTCCTTAAAAATACACTGTTTTCTTCATTTCCACTCAGGACTCCGGATTCAGAAAAACAGTTCCCTAATTCAGAATCCCAATTAAGTGATTTAACAACTCCCAACTTTAAATATCACCATTTATTTCTTACTCTCATTTTCAACGCCTGTAGACATCAGACTGACATGGCCACGAAACCCACTGCAAAGGAACTAGGGATTTCTAACGCAACATCCATGTTTTTTTTCCCTGAGCCATGACGGAGACCATATGAAATCAAAGAGTTATATGGACAAGGAGTAAAAATCCTGTGCTGAAAAACAGATAAATTGCGCTCTCTATAAAACTGCAACCTTTTTAGAGGACTGTCAGTTTGGCAGATTTGGTTGTTGGGGGGTTCCCCCCCCTTTTACAGACAGGTCAGTTTACTTTCCTTCCTCTCCTAATTAAGCTGGTTTTAGGTAACAGAAATAGCATAGCACAAGTATGGTAAAGCCATCACTTACTGCAAGAACAAACGCATGGGGAAGAATTAACCACACATAGTTAATTAATTCTCAAAATGTGCTTCATGCATTCTTCTGTGTCAAGGAAAAACCTTTACATCCAGAGGAAAGAGGTAATCTCCAGCATCTTCCTGGACGGAGCCTGGAGGGTATGCGAATCAAGAGTCGCTTCTCGCATTCTTGGAGCCACCAGACAGGTTCTCCAGCTCCAGGTACACGCAGGGCGACGTTGCATGAAGCAAGACACACCAGACCACTGCTGTACAAGGGTTTTTTCCTCTTATCCAAACTAAAACCACTTTTGTAAGTGGGTATTTTTCCCTGGAAGCATACTTATCCCAGTACTTGGTTTAAATACTGCAGGGAAGCAGCAGCAGGAGGAGGCCTTGCTCGTACACTGCGTTATCTCACTGTGGTTTTGGTCTCCTCACACATCTGTGATTAACACCATCTACCAAAACCAGTCCTCCCTCCTTCAAAAAACAAAAGGTGCATCGAGCCAAAAGGTTGTGTTCTAAAAACAGAGCCCAAATTAAACCAGCCAAGGGATAAAGCTTTGGGAATTAAAAATCAGGGAATGTATTTGTAAGGAAGTGTCTGCCTCTAAGACAAAGATATTTCGGTCATTTCATTTGTAAGAAATGTAAACTATTTCCTTGCAGGTGCCAGAATACAAG
>NW_010227619.1:0-7371 GCF_000690775.1 Eurypyga helias | reverse complement strand
TCATTTGAGCCCTTCTCAGGGCTTCAAATCTATGATTTCGCTCATAGAGCTAAAGATTCTTATTCCAGGCCTCCCCTAACTCACTGAAAACGTACTCCCCGCTCAGTGTGTCACCATGGACTTACTGCCACTGCCAGCTGAAGCAGCCAGGGGCAAAGAGCATCCTCATCACCCTACACCGCGATGTGGAAGGCTGAAAAGCAACTGCAAGTAGAGAGGCAAGTACCTTTCCTGTGCAAAATCAACTTGTTGCCATTTGTAATAAATCTAGCTCTCATATAAAGCCATATAAAGTTTTACACTGTGAATCATTCTGCAGCAATTTGTTGTGTTTTTTGGTGTGTTCTTTTTCTTTTTTTTAATCTCCTAGGATTCAGAACAGGAAAATTAAGAAAAAATTCCTCTTGATTCATTTCCTACATTGCATGAAAAAGGCAAAACCAAGCAGTAAAATGTTCTAGAGATTTCTGACTTCCAATATAATATTATAATAGATGAGAATACTGTTTTCCTTCATTTTAAGTACGTCTTCTATTTGATATTATCTCATTAAATATTGCTGAACAAGAAAAACATCCCATTTACGGGATAACATCTACTTATGATTAAGCCCCTTCCCAGACTTTAATCAAAAGCTGCTATCCATGAAAATATGGATATTTATCTTTTTCTTCCTGCCATAAAAGAAAGTCCTGCAAGATCTCTGAACACTGAATTTGCAGTTTGTGGACTGAAACTGTGCTCTGAATGAAACCGGAGCAGCTTTCCAAGTTACCACCTTCATTCTGTTCACAAGAGCCACTGCCCAGAGAGAAAGGAAACGCCTCGTGTATGAGGTGACTTAATCTGCCAAGGTGGTCTGTCGGCTTTAATAACTAAACAGACAAATACGTACATGAAATAATCAAAAGCAGAAGGTTCAAGCTCCACGGCTGAACCATCTCATTACCCCAACCCACATAGCCAGCTCCCCAAAAACACTCCCGCAGACCATTTTCCCCCCAGCTGAGAGCAAGCGCTTTATGAACCCCCTCCCTGAGCCTGTTTTGGTGTGACTGCGATGATTTACGCCTCCTAATGATGCAAGCCCTGTGGACCTCATGGGAACTGGTACAGAATGGGGTTTGCAGCGTGAGCAATAGTGGCCCTAAAATAATTTGAGGAGATCCTGGTCTGCGGAAGAAGCTCCACGTAAATATTATGAAAGCTTAATAATATTTTTAATTTCAACCAAAATAAACCATTGGTGACCATAACACACCTGGGACCCAGACTTTGTTCCTTCAATCCTGGCTTGTACTTCCCAGAAGCAGCTCCAAGAAAAGCCCCCGAGTGCCCAGCACAACCCTCGGGGGACATTCCTGACTGTCTCAAAAGACCACGCATGGCCGTCCTAGCCCACCAACCTGGGGGCTACCACCCTACCTACCACGGCAGCAACACCAATGGTATCTCTGTCCCTGCTGTGGGGTGAAGATCTCATTTCTACTGCTCCTTCGGGCTCAGCGCTGCACCTTTCCCCCTCTCTGCAGGGGCAGAGGCAATCCATCTTTCTCACACCTTCGCCAAGAACTCGGCACAAGCACCCAACACCACGAAGCCCGATTTGGGGGTACAGCCCACATCCTGCCCGCTCACTCAGAGCCACGTAAACTCCCAGAGTTTAGTAGGTCCGACAGTGTTAAATGAAAATGGAATTTTATCTTGTACATTTGTATGAAAAAGGGCAAGTGGAAAAAAAAATCCTGGTGCTTTTAGTCCCTTTTCAATAAGTTATATCAAATAATGTCTTTTGCTAACTACATTAGAGAGCAATTATGACTTAATGGCTGTCTAAATCCATTATCAGTGTACATTTAACCTTTCAATATTTAAAGATAATATTTAATTTGAGCAAATTAATGGACTGCCTGTGAGACCAAATATATCTATTTAGTCTCTCTGGTTTTCCATCAGTGATATTTCCCTTCAGATACCAACTTGTGTGACAAGCAAACTGGTAAAGTTGTTCCTTACATTCGTACTTCAAATAAACATTAATAACACAATGCAACAACAACCGAAGTAAAACATAAAACCCTGAATAACTACCAGAGTTATCTGTATTACTGGTCACATTATTTTCATATGCCTCTGGTTATTTTTGATCCCGTACAGAAAGTATCTACCTCCTTCTTCCCATTTTCATGATAATTCACTCTTACATGAAAAACTTTGCTACAATTCCCTCCTTCTAATCTTTGAGTTACAAAAGCATTCCCAGAACATTCTGTATTTTCGTAAAAGACAGCAAAGGTGGTTATGAATTTTCAAGACTGCCTCAGACCAAAAGTCGCCTTTCAATATAAATTACATACCGAAGACCTGTATCAAGCTGACAGTCTGATGGCCTACTTTCCAAAAAAAAAACTAAATTAAATAAGCAAGTAAACAAAACCTGATTTCCTAAAGACCAAAGGACTCATGAAAGACTCTGCTCCTTTCATGTTACAGTTGCTATAGAGTCTTCCCAAAATTTTGAATTAAAACATACACTACTTAGTACCAATTTTTATGCTTGTACTACTGACAAGTAGTGACTAGTTTTTTTTTTAACTCCCTCATTATTTAAAATGGCAGGTTTCAAGTGAGTTTTCCCACAGCTTTATTTTGAACAGCTAAATCCATGGCTGGGTTTGCAGACTGTCTTACTCCAACTCACCGAAAACAGAATGTGAAATTCAGGTAACTCCCAATTCTATAGCAAGGACAGCTAGAATTGCTTTTGTAAATATTGACATGGCTAGAGAAATTTCAGTTTAAGGAGGAAAATTTGGTCTTCCTTCCACAGACCCTGCAACTCCATTTCAGAACGGAGAGGCGAAGAAGCAGGGAACGCCTTAAAATACATTCTTCCTCAAAATTTAACTGTCTATGCGTGATGCTCCCATGATGTCATCTCTGTAAGTCTCTTTTCTCTTAAATAAAGAGGTGAGAACGTTCAAAGTTTGCACTATTTAAGTAAACATCGGCAAATTATTGCACTTCACCAATGCAAGCCTAGAAGTGACTGCAAATGCATTCTCATGTCAAAACCCAGCGGAGTTACAGAACTAGGTTGACATCTTATTCACATATTGAAAGGTTAGAGGTGTTCCTCTGCGAATAAAGAGCTTTAAATATAGTTTGACATTGCACATTATGCACGCTTTTGATTTCCATGGTACTGCTTCTCAGGTTCTGTGATAAAATGCAAAAAAGTTTTAGTTGCACAAGCATGAGTCTGGCAGGAATCCACAGTATTTAGTAAAGTTACACCCGATTCATACCCGTTGTACACAAGTGGAATTTAGCACAGCACTGATGGGTGGGATCCCTTCCTCTGGAAAACTCTTCCTTGAGTAGAAGTCCTTAGACTTGGACTAGAGCTTAAGAAAAATTACCTATAGGTTATATTTTGACCCTTGCAGAATAGAGAAGGTTTAACAGTACAAGAGCGGCTTAAGCTATCATTTGCGCAGAATTTCAGAAATACAAGCTAAGCTTAACTCTAAGAGGAGATCCGAAGCGAAGTCAAAAGGCAAGCACTGGCTTGCAATCCTCCTGCAAACAAAAGGATTACACCCCGCTCAGCTAAACGGAGGAAGCACAAAAGTTTTAAAGGAAAATACAGGAAGGAGAAAACACAACCTCCACATATTTAAGACAGGTATCTTGTTGCTGATATTCAAGCAGATTTTAACCTCTACGCATCACCACCACCGTGCTGGGTGACATACCACAAGGATCTACCTCCTCATCTCAGGGACAGCCAACAGCAGAAACGAGGGGCACGTACAAGAGGGGCGCTGGGAACGTCTTGACTCAAATGCAGAGCAAAACGCACTGTCAAATCCAGCCGTGCTGTGGGTCTCTCTTTTGGGTCGGTATTTCTGCTTCCTATCAGGAGGTTATTACCGCCTTAACAGAATCACAGATCAGAATGATGAAACAGCTTTTATCTCCTGCAAATAAAGTTTTCTCAAAACACCACAAATCTATAGATAAGGCAAGCAAGTTCATTTATTTGGCTATCAGGAAGAAATTCTTCCCGCAGAGGGTGGGAGCAGTGGGACAGGTTCCCAGAGAAGCTGTGGATGCCCCATCCCTGGAAGTGTTCAAGGCCAGGCTGGATGAGGCTTGGAGCAACCTGGTCTTCTGGAAGGTGTCCCTGACCATGGCAGGGGGGTTGGAACTGGGTGGGCTTTAAGGTCCCTTCCAACCCAAACCATTCCGTGATTTAAGCAAGGAGAATTCAGAAACAACTGGGAAAAACCCGCTACACAAACATGTGCACAAAATACGAATTTCCACCGAGGCACCTCACCTGACTTTCTATAATCTGATGTAAAGCAGAAATATTCAATTCACAAAGAGAAGATTTTTTAATGGAAAGAACAGGGTAAAACCCAGACTTCCCAAGGATAAGAGCAGGAAAGATAAAGCAGCGTCCATGTATTTCCTTTCAAGTTGTTCAAGTGGAAATTTCCTGTTCACCACTCCTTACCTTAAGGAAGAAGTCTCAATCCCACTGCCAGGGCCTACATGTGTCCAACACCAACTAGAGGGCCTAGAGCCCCGTAGACATGACCAGCCATCTCCACCTCCATCCACCCCCCTGCCCTAACCATCGGAGGGTTCACCCGCAGCAACGGGATAGGATTTCCCCAGATCTATGGAGTTGGCACCTGCTATTATGGCGTTTTTCCACAGCATTCCGCGCCCTCCTGGGGAAGAGTACAAACTCAAGTGGGGCGAGTGCATGCATGCATCTGGGAGACACAAATGTCTGGTTGACTTTTCCTCTCGAAAAAAAGGCACGTTCCTGCAGAGACATGACACACGTTGGGGGAGGGGGACAGATGGAGAATGGAAACATGCTATTTAAGTGCTGGAACAAGAACAAGTGAATATAAACTGTCCACATTTAAATTTTGTCAAAACATTACAATAAGATTTCTGGCCATCAGGATGGAGATGCTGCAACACTATTCCAAGATGATTTTTGGATTAAAACTCTTAACAATTTTAAGACCAACCATGACAATCTATGCAGTATCAGACACCTGGTAACACAAAACCTTCCTTCCAGGCTTAATTCCTTTTCAAATACTTCAATAAATTGATATACATCCCATGGCTACAAACACCAAGAAAATGGTTTGCAGGACAAGTCTTTCATTACAAAGTCCAAGGGCTGGCAACCGAAGAGGCAAACATGGGAATGATTAAGGCGAGTGGCCAGCCAGCCATCTATGGAGAGAAACTGCTCAGGAATGTGGGATTACCTGTTTCTAACAAATCCACTAGCTAACAGATCGTTATTCTTTTCTGCTGTTAACTTGTAAGATACAACCAGAATCCCAGCCGTTCATGGGATCTTATCCTACAGTGTCTCCTAATTCATGTGATTTGCTCTGGAATACAAAGGGATACTACAACGAGTATGGTACTCATCGGCATGGCATCGGGCAGGAAGAGAGACTGTAATTCCTTTTGGCTTTCTGCCAGAGCTTGGTTTGAACCAATCATCGACTAAATGTTGTCAGTATGACCACTGATAATTTTTTTTATGTAAATATGCTTACCTATATTTATTTTAGAACAGTTGTTTTTATCCACTAAGGCTACTGCAAATACTTCTCTGAAATACCCACAAGAGCCCAAAAGGAAGAGTGGAAAGCTAACGACCCACAGACAGGAATTGTTTCCAGTCTATCGTGTTGCAAAGTGGTATCCGCAAGCTAAGAAAGCTTTCTAGCTTAAAATTTGCATTTCTTCCAAAAACAATTAAATACCTTCTCCTTATATGGCTAAAGCAGTACAACCTGCAGCATTCCAGAAAGGTCTCTGCCCATAGCCCAAAAGATTTCAAAGCAGGAAGGGATCGCCACAGTGTTCCTGCCTGAAATCATCCAGGAGGCTTCACAGAGCGTGACACGGGCTATCGTCACCAACCTACAAGGAGCACTGTCCTGCTGGGGCCACTTCCTCCTGAGTACGACGGGAGTATTTACTCCATTTGATGGGGAAAGTCATTCTGTCCCTAACTGACATTTGCTAATGACTACAGAGTAGATGTAGAGGCTTTGTTTTTTTGTGAATGTGTTTGGGCAGTGAAAAGAATGTTAATTTTAAATGCTAGAAACTAGTGGAAAACTTATTTGCTAGGCAGCACGTACCAAAACCACGACACACAGATCTATCTCCCTGCAGAAACTTTGTCTACAGCTCAGCTCTTTCCAGAGGAAAATACCACTGAGGCTCACTCAAAAGGGAATTACTGGTAAGCTTCTTAGGTGCAAGCTCTGAGCCAAAATTAATCTTGAGACAATTAGATCCAACTCCATTCAGCAAAAGACAGTTAATCCTGAAGGTGTAAAACCCAACACCGCTGAAAATGAGCTTTGCTGGTGGGTCCAGCTATCGGAAGCGGATGAACGGATGCTTACACGGAGCGGGTAGTCCGCAAGAGCTGAGTGTCTGGAAGTTTAGATCGGGGCCCTCTGGCAAACCCCAGATTTGGAGTGCAAAAACCAAACAAATATTGTTATGCCTTAGCAAACCTGATTAATTTCCGAAATTACAACCTCTGAAACCAATGCCAACAATTAGGAATCAGAGATTGTCTTTTGGTTGTCATCTTAAAAGCTCAAAGAGGACTGTATCCACAGACCTGAAAGAAGATAATTGTTGGTTAGACTTCTGTTTGTGACCATCAGAAATGTTACCTTAATTTGGCCTTAATGACCTATAATCTCTTTTAGCATATGGCTTTTAGAATGGTTATTATTCAGCTTGATCTATGGCTATAATGGAGCAGAAGAGAACTGTGGGTATAATTAAAATAAGTTCCTGTAAAAGTGGAATATGTAGTACATTGCTAATGTGTAAATGACTAAATAACTTAATTAGGTGAAATGAAGTGCACTTATAACCACAGATGCTTAAGCCGAATCATGATAATGTTGTGTGTGTGAATATATTTTTTTAAATATGTTTATAACCCAAACAGTAGGACAAGGAAATACAAAGCGTACGCTAGTTATAAGGACGGCAGCAAATTTTTTTAAAGGAAGTTTTCCTTACAAATTTACGTGAAGCTGGGAGAGAAAACTCATTTTGAAATCGCTTCCAAACACTGAAAGGAAATAACTTTGCAACAGGCTGTTCCAATCCCTGCAAGCATCTTCTCACAGCAAAATCTCAGAGTATAGGAGGAAATTATTCTTCTGGGCAAGCCTAAAAGAACAAATAAATAAATGGATCCCTTCATTTCCAAGCCTTTCCATGCCTCTTTCATCAGTATGCGTACGTAGGGGGATTAAAATTACAAATCCACAGAATATAGGC